>NW_028186401.1:3649193-3733508 GCF_003343005.1 Rhea americana
AAAAAAAAAAAAAAAAAAAAGATCAAAGCACAGCTGTTCCCTCAACAAGAAAGTACCACCAGTGAGAGGCAAAATGGTGGTGGTATAAAATGATATTTGAAAGAGCTTGGTACTGAATTTCCCCACTATTCTTAAGCAGAGACAAAATGAGCTTGAGAAAAAAAAAAAAGGATTAGAAAAAAATCTTTCAGAGATAACTTAATGGCACCTGCTAGTAAATAGGTGGAAAATGAGTTTTGTGTGTACATTTGTTTTATGATTGAAGTGAAGGATACAGATCTGTTTTCAATCAGTTTGCAATCYCAGCTCTCTCACTCTCAGTAWTCCCACGTATAAAACAGACACCCARTTTCTTAACAAYCCTTTATAATATCAGCTGAGAGTGSTGTAACAGAACGGGCAAGAAATAGGTAGTTTTTTTTGTATGCATTTTGAGAGCAAAGACACTCATCAGTTTTAAAGGCCACAAGCTTGAACTGCCCATYGCTGGCAGTTTGGCTGTTTGGGAATTTTTCAGGTCTATTGAAACAGCAGCTACGCTCAGGTAGCTGTTGGCATCATTGCAGAGAGGACGTTATTCCCCCTCTCGGATGGAACTGAGCACTTCGAGGACGAGCTGCTACATCGCGGCCCCCGCAGCGTAAGCGAGCGGCCGCTCATTCCCTAGTGGCAGCGGTCCTCGAGTAAGCCACGGTCTCTTTGCTCAGTCACATTGCAAATTTGGTCCTTGTTGGAATGGGTGATTACATAATCTCATGCTAATTCTTGCAGTAACTCCCTTGCACACAGCTTTCATATTTCTGGTTAATTAGAAGAAAATGTAATCCATTCCTAGAGACACATTGCTCTTACATTTCCTTTTCTTTAATAAGGATTTTGCAATTAAACTTCCTTGGCAAACTGCCCAGCTCAGTGACCTTCTGTCTTTTACCTGTAGGATAATAAGCAACAGGAAGGGAGCACAAATAGCTATCAGTATTATGGCCTGCATTTAAATATTTGGAGGAAATTGGAGCTTGTTAGAGCAGGCCTGGCCTTCATGAACCCTCCACTGCTGCTGTCCCCAGCCTTCTGCTATTTAACATGTATCATGAACAACATCACCTCTTCTTCTCTCCTCTGCCACTCAGCCATAATTTAATTGCCCACATYGGAGTGCATTAAACATTGCAGGTTTGTATGATTTGCTAATAATCTTGTTTCAGAAGTGTCAGCTTTCCAATTTAACAGACTTKCTGCTTCTCCTGGACCTTCTGTCAGCATCAAACCTTTTCCATTTGTCTTATGAGCTCCACCAGAAATACAAAACACATACTACACATGAGCCTCAGAGTCAATGATATTCCAGTCTTCCTTCCCTCCTTTGCTCTCACCTGACAGGCTGGGGACCAGGAAAGAGATTTTTTAAGTGAGGTGTGAGAGAAAGGATTAAAATATATGGGCCAGTACAAGAACAGTAGATTCAGCAATAATTAACATATCTGCATCTATTTAAATACAGAGACCAYGCACCCTCCAGGCATCTTGGGAGATTACTGCAAGAAAGCCAACCAGAACCTCAGCACAGAAGTAGTTTGCCTCTAAGCTTCCTGAAGGAATGAACTTCTCATCTGTGAATCTGAAAGTACTTTACGAATATTAATAAATCTTCACATCACTCCTGAAAGATAGTCAGCACTGCTTTCCTCATTTTGCAACTGAAAAACTGAAGTACAGAAAAGTTCAGTGACAACTAAACATCACATGATATCTTAAAGTTGGAAAAGAATATAGACAGGAGGCATGGTAGCTATGGCAGTAGTCCTGCCTAATAACTAGATGCTACAAAGATGTGCATACTGGGGGACCAATTGGCCACTGCATTAACCTAACTTCATCCTGGTGCAACTGATGTTTTTTGGTGCAACATAGGAATGAAGCAAGCAAGACTAATGCCTCGTGTTTCTTAACATCTGACCTTATTCCTCAAAGGCGGCGCTGGAAGAGACCTACAGATATCAGATCAACTCTCAACCGTCTGTTTCCATTGCTCAGCGTTAAACCAAGAGCAGCGGTTATTGATCAGTTTAAAATATTTCACCGAGAAAGCAWCATTTCCAGCTGGGCCATCCTGAGAGATTTGCAAGCTGGACTGCAGCAATCAATCACGGCTGTGCCGTGCAAAGCCCAAAAACTCCTTTAAATCACTGGAAGTCTTAGAGATGGGCAAAACTATTCAGAAGAAAAAGAAACACTGACTTATCTTCACACTTTTCCACTCAGAACCCACCCGGTGTCCACAAAAATAACCTATCTTTTTTCCTTTGTGTTATAAGACTGAARTGACCTCCAAACTTCCAGTTTCTCCTTGGACCAAGAGAGAATTTTTACTAACATTGTGGTAACATCTCACGTATTAAATCAAGGTTCAGGTTCTGAATGCACACAGCCAAAGGACTTGGGAGAGAGCTTACAAAGTTAAAAACTGTCAAGAGACAGGAATGGYATGAAGGTTAATTGCTATTTGCAAAGCACTCTCAGGTCTCCTTAGATAAAAGGTTTTCTGTCTCCATTAAAAAACTTYGAAGCAAACTACAACCAGTGAGTAATCAGTGTCCAGTATGTCAAAATACTGAAGACAACCTGTTCCTAAGTCTTGTCAGGTCAGAAGCATTTTGAGAAATARCAGCACAATTTGGTCTGCATAATGGCTAGATGAGGTCAAAATGGGACCAGAAAATCCTGCATGCTGATCTTTCAACAGAAAGCCTCAGTAAAGCCAGTAAATTCAGTCTAGGCTTTGAAGAGCCCAGGTAAAAGCCCATCATATGAAAAGAYATGCACTAACATACAACCTAACTAGCGTGGAGCTTCATCCTTTATCCATAAATTCAAAGGACAATACCAGGGAAAAGCAAACAAGCATGAAAGGGAAAAAAAAAAAAAAAAGTTTTGCAAACCTGATAGTTTCCTAAATCCCATCCCTTCCTCTGCTTTGCAGATTTACCATAATTAGCTTAGCAGAGAGGTAAATGTGGCTGCTGATTTTATTCGTTTAGTTATTCTAAGGAGGCCAGTGAATTTTAAAAGCATTTAGGTCCCTAATCATTTTATCTCAAGGAGGGATTAATACCAAAGAGGCAGGCAGTAGCTTAAACAGCCGCAAAAGATAGAACTCTTGTTTTCCCGTTTTCACTTGACTGCACTCCCAAGACATCCTCTGTACCATGCCTACTTCACACAAGGAACGTGGGACTTGCCACAGTGGATAAATCCAGCAGCTCCAGTATCTTTTTCTCCAGTAGTGACAATATCAACTGCTTTGGAGAAAAATTCGAGAAACAGACAGGTACATAAGAAGAGCTTCTAATTTACATTCATCAGTTAGATATCAGTTTGTGACTGTGCATTGAGGATTTATAGCCATATTACTAGCATATCCTTAGACAGTCCTGTGAACTTCSTACAAAGAGTTTTTGAACTCTGCTAACCTTTGCTAATACTCTCTGGCAGTGAGTTACTTGAGCTAATTCGCTATTGTAGGGAATAATATTAGGACACACACATGCTGGGATTGTCCACTCCAAAAGATATCATAGGGGATTCATGATGAGATCATGTCTGGCATTTTGAAAGGCAAAATTAAGGCATTAAACAGAGATGATCAAAGGTGATACCAGTTAATACTAGCAATAGCGCTAGACAGCCCAGCTCTCTGCAGCCACAGTCAMTGGAACATGCTTCTCTGCCTGACTACAATAAGATGGGGAATCTTGTGCTACAGATTTCCAGTGGAGTGATGATGCCAGAGAAGATAAATTGCAAGCAAAATCAGATGGCAGCCCTATTTAAAMCATCCTTTAGGAGGAGAGCTTTAAAGCAAGGCAAGAGGTAGAAAGTGCACAAGGAAGAGGAAGAAAGAGTTATGCAGCTACTTCTTATTCATCAAATCATAAAATCAGTCGGAGTGTTCATATAGATGTTCGTACAGAGGATGTTTTAATCCTCTGAATATCAGACACTTATCTAGACAGATGTAAAATTCTGGGTCAAGTCCCAGAAATTTTGGCTTAGTTATTATTCCATCTTGAGGTACAATTTATTATACTGTCTTTTGGAAGAAACCTTAACAATAAAAAGTGCTGTTCTTTTTCAGCTACAGAAAACATTTATTTTTTTAAATGTAAACATTACATAATACAGCTATGGGAACTTGTGAGGAACTTCAAGCAGCCACTATCTGTTCCATACCCTGCCGTCATGGATTTGCCATGCCCCAGCAGTGGGGGGTCTAATCGTCCCTACAGGACAGATTCCCCACAGTGGATGGATGCATGCTGCTTGGGCTGTGGGAATGAAGAGCGCTGTTACACACGAAGCCGTTTGTGTCCAAGCTCCCTGTTAAATCTACCTCCCCCTTTCCCCCCATTCAGGAGTATTGCAAAGYGGTGGCTACGGACAGTAGAAGAGAAACAAACTTGGAGAGTGAACGGCAGAGGTGACCAGAAATGAGAGGAACAAGAAATGAACCAACTGTTTGAAGCAAAACAACATCTTCCCAGGGTGGAGCAGCTAAACAGCTAGCATAACTCAGGAGTAGGGGAACATTGCTCAATCTAGACCAGYGTCGGTAATTAAATTAAAAACCTTTTAGTTACAAGAGGTTGTCATCTGCACTGTTTGTGCATTCCAAGAAGAAGCAGCCATAGATCAAGATAATCCTCTTGCTTGCTTGTGTTTTCAGTCTGTTCATTTTTCCAGCGTCAGCAAGTTCTGTATTATTTGCAAGCCAAAAAAGGACAGCAGTTTGATCTTAGTTCACCCAATATGTGCTTGTGATGGGACATGTGGCTTCCATGCACTAATTCATTCCATCCAGGAGCAGAATCTGAGAGCCTACAACAGTCTTGCAACCTTGCTCCGAGAGGTTTGAGATTGTTAATAAACCTGGGGAGTGCTTTAAACAAAAACAAACAGGTACAGACTGCTCTGGGGACTAGGTAGCTATGTTTATTAACTGTTAAAGATCCATGAAAGTTTTTTCTTTGAATCAGAACTTGGGAGAGAAGCTCTTTTTATTGGTGTATGCAGGAATCTAAGTCAAATGCATATCCAGGGATAGGATTGTAAAAAATCTGTACACTCTCTAATACACTGAAAAGCTGAAAAAYGTGACATATTTGTAGATTATTTACTAATGGTAGAACAGAAGCTATTTTAGGCACATGTCTTTAGACACCATTAATAGAATAATTTACTCTCCAGAGTGCCCTTTCAGGAAACAGTAGAAACTAAGTAAACCCCATATATCATTTAGAAACAGGAACAATTCTCATAGATTTAGGAAAGAAACAATTTCCTTTCTCACAACTTTGTCACCATATGGTCAACGAGGAAGCAATGTAACAGGATCTGATAAGACTGAATTATTATTATAGCAAACTTCAAGAGCCAGACCAAGGCATTTAAATACATTAGTTACTGAGTTAGGATAAACCATTTGCCATCTTATCAACTAGCAAAACGAGGAGGAAAGACTACACAACAGAACTAATGTATAAGGGGCCTCACTGAACTGATGGCAATGAAGAGGCAAAACATAAGCATCCAGTTGCTTCTTAGGTTAGTATTTAGCAAATGGCTCCTTCCTAGTTATCTTTTTTATTCCTCTAGTAGTCTAATCTAAAAGAAAAGCAGAAAGCAAACATGATGTAATATATATACACAGGATTGACAGAATACATGATGCAGCCAGATTACAGTTTGTTCAGGTTCAGCTAACCAACCTCCCACAGCAGCCCTGGCAGCAGAGTAGGTGGACCTGGGGCTTTGACAACATAATGAGGTCTTCATTTTCATTTGATCTTTATATAGCATTGAGTTAAATAGGTCTAATAATGAATGCAAGATAGAATTCATGTTCTGGTTTTCTACTCAGAGATGACTCATCTAATTCTTCAAAACTAGGAACTTCGTAGGATTTTGGTTGGCTTCCTGTCCTCCAGGGATGAACTTCACCCAGAGAAAACAGACTCATATTCCTATGTACAACAGCACAGGAAATCATTTCTTTCACTTGGGGGATACAACTCCTTTTCCCACCCAGCTTCATCTTCACACCATTGCTGTTGAGGCTGGAACCATACGTACATATCCCAGTGTTACAGTCTAAGGACATATGGAAACATATTATGGAGATTCAAGGTCATTTTGAATCAGCAGAAAGGCATTAAAAAAAAAACACACTTCCAACTGGTCCCGTGCATCTTCTACAACTTATCCCCCAATTGATTTAGAAATTTGTCAACAGATTAAGAAAACATTACAGCTTGGACTGAGGGTGTTTTTTTTATTATTTATTTATTTTTTTTAATGTGGAAATGCTGGCCTAGCCTCCACTGCAACACTCTTTTAAAGCCATTGCAAGTCTCCTTGGAGACTGCAGGGAAATCACTGGTGATGCGTAAACTGCCTAAAGACTCAGAAAAACAAATCAGTATATTCACATTTTGACAAACGATGTCAAAATAACATCATTTGCAGAGGAACTACTGCCCAATTGCTGTTAAAGATTAATCCTGAAAGAGCATAAACCACCTAACTGCTGCTAATTAGTCTTGTCCTCCCTTTGTCTCTACTAATCTCTCCAGTTGTATTTCCATTTCTGTCATCAGATTCTGGTCTTTCCAGTCTCTTGTGTCTTTTCCAATATCTTGCAAAGACTAGTGTCAAACATCTTGCTCTTGCTCTCAGCTCACTGGAAGAATCTGTATTGCAAACAAAATCAACAGCCTCTTTAGCTGTTTCATCCCCTGCCTACTCAACCAGTCTCCTGTTAGGCCAGAACCTACAAGCTAGWGCAGAGAGGCTGAAGCTGCTTCTATAAGCTTCAAATTCAGAGTTGCTTCATTCTACAACCCTCTCTTCCTGCAGAAGAAATTTGGACACCACACTTAGCACRGAAACATAAGCCAAGTTAATTTGTAAAAAACATCCTGGACAGAGCATTCAGCAAGTTGTTCCTGTAGAGGTAAGTCCTGCCTACAAGGTGCTGCGCAACTTCAAGATGGTCTCCTAATGTTATCGCACTTTATGTAAGCAAGAARTATTTCATTTGGACAAGGGGTGTTCAGGAGCCACATTCCTCCCATGAATGAGTTCAAGATAATTTACTTATGTAGTGATTTTTAAGAAATTTGAACTTCCTTTATTTAAAGGAAAAKGGAGAAAATAAATAAAAACCACAGTCCAGATGGAAACAAAGTCTGTTCCTTCTTCATTAGCCAAGCCACAGACAAGTTATAATTCACATCTCCCTTGAGCCTCATCATTACCCAAATTTGGAAAACAAGCATAAGGGCTAGGGAGTAGTNGGGGGGGTGAAGGGTGGGAAGGGGGGAAGCTTTCCAACGTATTACATACTCAATTTCTTTTCCTTTAATTGTATCCGAAATAAATGAAAAACTTCTTGTGGTCCAAGTCATGGGATTTGTTAATCAGCAGGGTAGAGCTGGGCTTGCAAAACTGAAGTCCCTGGGGAAATGGCTTCACTACTGGAAGAAACAAGTGACTCAGAGCCTCATCCTCAGGCTGTCTTCTTTTCTTAAATGGTTTCATTGAAAGCAGTGATCAGCAATGCCGAGGAGAACTGGTCTAAAAGTCTCTTTTTGCGCTACAGCAATAGCGCAAGTTGGTGCCTTCAGCAATAGGGTTTCCACTGATATCTGAGGCCTTAAGTTTCTTTGCGGTCATATTAAGGACTTTGTTTTACACATTTATGATAGGGAACTCCCAGAACTTAAAGGTAACTTTAAATTCTACTCTTATAAAGTGGAGTTACAGTATATACCTCTTATTTATGGGAGGAAAAGGTAAAAAAAAGAACTAGAATCACAAGGTGCATCCCTCTTTTTGCAATTAAGGGAGCTTTTTTGACAATTAGACTGTTACAGGTAGAATTATATCTGATTTGCTTGACGAGTCTCATTTTTAATGCAATTAGGCAGACAAGGTTTGACAGATTAGACTATCAAAAAGCCAAAGAGAATTTGCATATATTATAAAATAATTGGAATGGCAGGGTAAAATAAGAACCAACCTGACCTAAGCTTTCACTCAAATAGAAATGTGTGAATAATTGATTTTCCACATTCCTGGCTGAACAGGAGAGTTAAAGTTCATCAGCAAGAACAGATTTGCTTTTTCTAATCTCTTAAAAAAAAAGTTTTAAAATAAAAAAAAGAACATACAGTTCTAAATGAAATATTCATTTGAAACATCACACTGAAACATTTTATTTAGACGCTGTAAGGTAAAACATTTGCAGCCACACTAAGCCAGCAAAATGTTCATTTTTAGGAAGGGAAAAGGTTGGACTGAAACCTCACACGTCTACTTTGAAGCACAGTTTGAAATGCTGTCATTTTTCCCCCCAACAGAAAAAGAGCATTTGTTTAAACTATCGTTTTTCAGTATGAAGCCRTTTTAATGACACTCTTGTTGAGAGTGTGTTATCAAGGGCAAGATTTACAGTCAATTCCAGAGAAGAGGAAGAACTTGGAAACACATCTAATACAGCTAGTAGCAATCACTTCAACCGGTGTTTCTCATATCAAGCGAAAATACCTCCCGTCTTTTGGCCATTCCTGGACATGGCACTCCCTTTTTCATTCAGAAACTCTGAAAATTCCTAATGACTTCAGAATTGGAGAAAAGYGTGGCACTCTTCAAATTCTCATAGTATGAAAAATATCCAGTTGAATTTGTGGACATACTTTTGTTTTCTCAACTGCAGTTTCCCTAATTACATTGGAAYGTAGGTCCCCAAAATATCAAAAAAGAACCAATACCAGCAAGTCCTACTTCAGTGAGAGCCAAAAAGCTACTAGGAGGGTTTTTTTTTTTGTTTGTTTGTTGTTTTTTCCCCTCCCTCCCAAGGAAAATCTGTCTTTGTAGCTTTTACCAGAGCTGATGTCAACCAAATGTACCAAAAGGAAGCACCTGACTCCATTTGCAACACTTAGCTGGATTTAAGATTCTTCATTTCACCTACTTGTTATTCCAAAGCATAAACAGCAGGTAAATCCAGCTTTTCTGAACTATTTCCACTTTAACTCTTAACTGACTCCTGAAACTAAGCTGAAGCATATTTTGTTCTACTCGTGCAATTTAACTCTTAACAGAGGTCGCAGTAGCTCATACTATTAAATAATGCAGGCTAGACAATGCTGACTTAATAAAACTCACATGTCATTTTGCGTTGGAATTGATTTTCCTACTTGAGGGCCACTTTAGCTTGCAAATCAAAAGCGTCTTCTGTTGCTTCTTTCAAAAGGATGCTGCCTTTGCCCAGACTTCCTTCAGAAAGGGAGATTGATAGGACCAGGCTTCTGTTGGGTCAGTGTTTAACGGCCTCCTCTCAGGGGTGTGAATTATTCATAAGAGYTGGAGCACCTCATGTTTTCTGATTAACGTGTATAACGGAGGCTATGTCATAGCTGTAGTATCCAACTATTTTCCTGAATTTTTCAGGCCAGTCTTCTTTCTTCCTCCCTCTTTCCTATGCCTTCCCCACCCAGAAATAGAGTTATTTTGGTGGTAGGTATGTTGTATGCCAAGTCATCCTTAGAACAAGGTGAATGATTATGACTTATTTCATTTGGACCTCACTAATAATTACATCTTTCCATTTTCTAGCATATTTCATCCAAGGCTCCTTAAATAATACTCATATGTTTACACCTGAATTGTAAACTTACTGAGATCACCAGACCATATGACAGCAGAGCTGAGAATACAGTCACTGTTCTTCTAATGAAAAAGTCCTTACTTCCATTCAGCCCATCTGTAGATTTTCACTGGTTTGGTTCTCCAGGCTCTACACATAAGAGTGTAAAGATGGACTTTTGTTTAAAGTTTTGGAAACAAGATGCGTGTTTTCTTTCAAGATCTGTCAGGCCTGCCTTCTTATGACCTTGACAAAGACACTTACTGGATACCTTCATTTCCTATGGAATGAGGATAAACTGTAAAAATTGCAAGAAGTTTTGTGATTCACATGTAGAAGGACCTTGTGCAAAGCACAGGACACATGCTTCTCATCTCTCTTGGTTCTTTTCCTCTGAACTTCTGCTTTGCCCGTTGTGACAGCAAAGCTCTAGCACTATTCAAGGTCTCTAGACGAACTGTTCACAACTCATATAGAAGTCAGCGATTGGTTTAACTAAAGAAATAAGTCAGGTCCCAAAATAGCAAGAACTTTGCAAGAGAAAGSAAAGTACTCTAGAATTAATTGTCTTCTACCATGTACTCATAAAAGGCAGCTCAGATCTAGCCTTATCCATGGACATTCCCACCAAGCACCACGATCAGTTCTCCAGTACCTTCCATTATGCAGTGATATTTCTCACTACAGTAAGTGGCTACAGAAAAAACAGAAAAATAAGAAAATAAGCATACAAGCMAGTGGAGAACTCTGAATTAGCTGGGATACATACTGCCTTGCACTACTCAACTTGGGAAAATAMAGAGTGGCCTAGGTGTTTCCTAGAAATTGGGGGAAACAAAAGGTGAGGTACTTTGCAGACAAAGCCCACAAAYGTGAGATGGGATGGGGCCCTGCTCTTATAAAAAGTCAAGTCTTGCACAGGTGCTAAATTCTTGTGACTCTTTGGTTAGCAGTTACGCAAACAAGATGAAGAGAAGGAACCTTCCTCAGGGCAATGAAGTGCAGGCTGAAACTCCTTGTTTCTTTTCCCAGCTTTGCTATAGACATTAATATTATGAATTTGGAAGAGAAAATMTTGACCTTCTGAGAAAGTGGGCTTTGGGCTACAGCATATCCTATCAAAGCCAAAGATTCAGATGTTACAAGTAAGGTTTGTTAGAGATGACACTTAAATGCCACCTTCTGCTCCTTCAAGGTCTTATTCACTGCTATATTAACTCCAAACTCATTTAAAAAGAGGCAAGGATAAAGATAATGACTAAAACAAAATCAATATTTATTGCTATTAATTATAACAATGACATTATGTAATTGGAAAAAGCAAATTACTGAAGACAGAGAAAGAACTTATGATCAGTTCTGATGATCAACATTGAATTCTTAATTGATGGATCGATCAACATTGAATTCTTAATTGATGGATCGATCATGTATGTAACTGCAGCCACCTAAATTGGTTTCTGCAGAGTTGAATTTTCTCAGCTTCAGTCCAAATTATAAATAATATACAATTTTGCCCCAATAACTATGAGATAAACACTTGGAGGCTTTAAAATTCCACCACCATTAGTATTCTCCAAACATTATAGTAAGGATTAATAAGGGACAATGACAACAGGTTTGGATTAGGACTTTGTCTATAAACTAGTAATAAGGAAAGCCAAAAAGTGATACAAAATATTAKTTTTGTCGCAGAAGTCCTTTTAGTAACTGTATTAAGAGCTAGCAATAGAAAGGAACAAAGGTTTTAGTACTAGAAGGGCAAGTAATTATATCTAGTAGATATAAATTGTCCATAGCTTTGGATATTTTCCCCTTCCCAGCTGTGTTAAAAGTCGGCTGTCTTTAGGTGAGCTGTGATGTCTTAATATCTCCCTAAGAGGGGAACACTTCAATTACACATTCTTTTTTTTTTTCCTATTTGTTTTTGAAAACTGGGAAGAGGGAGAGGAAACAACAACAATCAAGCTACATGTGTGACCAAGTCTATTTACTAATGCAACTTTTTTAGTGCTATCCCATTATTTCAGGTGTGGAGGTACTTCTTTCTTGTTCTCCGCTGCATTTGCTTTAGTAATCTCYCCTTAATTCAAAGTTTTCTAGCTAGAGGTTTATATTTGATGGAGTCAACATATCAGCAAACTAAATACTTAAAAAAAATAATTAAAAATTAATTAAAATGTAAAGTGACAGATATTTTTGTAATTAGAAATGCTATAAGAAATTTCTAAAAGGGCAGAGGCGATCTATTGGGAAGAGATAAAMCAGTACAAAGTATGAAGGATAGATTCGGCATGAAGGAACAAGAATAGTATGTGTAGTGAGGCAAAGATACCAAGGCGGGGGGGGGGGAATGAAAATACAGAAAGACAGATGGTAATGAAACATCCCAAATGGAAGAAAAGAGCATGAAAAAAAGAACCCAAACAAAGTGAGAAAATAAGTCAGAACAAAAAAGAGCTTCAAGAAGATCAGAAGAAATTCTCGTAGGGTGACAAGAAAGGGTCTCCCAGCAGATGAAAAGGAGTCCAGAATTATACTGAAGACTTAAAAAAAAAATCAGATGGACTTTGAAATTACCTGATAGATACCATTATACATAATACAGCTAAATCTAGGGAATCAGATGCCATGATCCCCAGTTTTCAAACAGTGAGGCTGACAGAAGAGCAGAGAGACACACACACACACACACCTCAGACTGAAGCAACTGCAGGTGACTACAACAAATCTCCCCAACTTCAGTGACCTCCTTCCAACTCTGCTCTTTCCAACAAATCTCTTGCTGCAACCGTAAGGAAGTCATACAGGCTTCATACACAGGCATCCCCATGAGGAAAAGGGTTTGCAATACTGGGGCCTATTTTAATGCAGAGAACAAATCTGTGAAGGTGACTGCAGGCTAGGCACTGACTGAGACCAAGAGCCCACAGGGTGGAGGTGGTAACGGGTTGAGGCTGGGGACAGACTGCRGCTCTCTTAGGGTTGTTTAGAAGTTCAAAAACAGGAATCACACACTCATAGATCAGGCTATGCACTGCAAACAGGTTTTCATGAGCACTCTGCAGGCCAGGGAGGAAGATGAGGAACATGTGGGTATTAGAGGGAGATTGTTGGTTTCTCTGCTTTATAGCAGGAAAAAAAAAGACTTCCCAAGAGGAAGATCTGTTGTTGTAACTGAAAGATTGTGGGCCACTATCTTCAGCTAAAAGAGAGCGAAAAAGTTTTCATTTCTTCTTTTTTTTCTTTTTTTTTCCCCCCTTGAATTGCAGATCCCTGCTGGTACACTTTCAGCGCACAGCCAGTGTCTCAGTGCAACAGGAAAACTGCATCACGCTGTATTCTCTCTTCAGAGGGCAGAGATCTTCTTGTCATCTATTATTCACATCACAGCTTGCTGCAGCGATTCCAGGAAGACCTTAAGAGAGCCCTGTCCTACTCTCAGRAAAAGAAAGAATATAACTTCCCCATATGAGGAGTCAGGAAACTGGAAAGCCAGCCAGCACCTCCTCCCTGTACACACTGTGTCTTAGAACAGCATTGTCCAAAGAGGACAATACTCATACAAGTAAATCAGACCAGAATAAGCATTTTTGAATTTAACTATGTCTTATGTCATCAAATAGGAAGAATCACATCATTTCTTATAGTATTAATCACTGTAGAACAAGGCACGAGCTGTTYTCTTTTTCTATGCCACCAGACAGGAATTCAGGCACGAGGAAACTCATGTGGACATCTCCCCACAGAGACRATACGTTAGCCAGTAAAATGATTTTGTCAGCCTTACTCTGAAGGAAAGGAGTGCTGATGCCACTGGCCAATCAGTGCGGACAAGAGTTTGCTTTAACCGACGTGGCAAAGTGGTGACGTGATCACGGCTGCCCCTCTCACCATGCTTTGTTTCTGACCCTTTCTCAAGGGTTATGGCCTACATCACATGTGACCTTTAAAATATATATTTATATACAAGCACATATATTAAAAAAAAAAAAAAAAAAAAGAAGTCTGCAGTTGTATTTTGGATGCATTTGAAAGCTCCCAAGGAATCCAAGCCCTGTGCTGCAAGGCACTGCGCTGGCACATTTAGAAATGCACACTGTGGCCTACTTACAGGTTTCATTAGCTGGTAATTAGGGTAGAGTCAGGTTAAGCAGTTTGCCCAGACTGACAAAGGAGCAGAATCCAGGCTGCTTCCTGAGTCCTGATTTCGCTTTACATTTCAAAGGAATTTTCATACTTTGCTCTCCCTAATACTCACTGCACCCACCTTTCTCTTCATTCCCATTTTACATTTGGTTCAATTTCATTTCCACTGAAGTAAAATTCCCTTTGGCTCTGACAGAACACAACTCTAACAGGCTTTATTTTCTATTTCCTTCTATGACTTCAGAATGGTTGGGATTATTTTAAATGCTGCTTTTATTTTATTTGGCTTGCAGTTTTTCAGGAAGGAGGGACAGGGTCCCAAAGAGGAGCAGATATCTGTACTTATTTTGCAAGGATGAACTGGCTATTGATAAACAACATACTATGGCAAGTAAAAGAAAATATAAAGTAGTCTGATGTGCTACACAACAGCATTAGGCACTTCCAGTTACTACAGAATCTTTCAATCCTGTTTTAGGTGTCACGTTCATTGCTTCTCTTCCACTATTATTAGGACCAAAATACTGCCTATGGAAAATCTTTTAGCTAATAATTAAATAAGAAATCTGCAAATGAGAGCACAGGGAACTAGAATATCAGAGCATAGATGTTAACCAGTACAGGGCTCAGAAGTCTCCAGCTGGAGCTTCGTTCCTAGATGCCTCTGAGCCATACAGAGCTCATACTTTAAATAGAARAAGGGAGGAAGAATATCCCTGCCTGAAAAAAAGCAGTGGCATGTAGAAACAACACCTCAGCTCAGGCCTCCAATTTGGACTTTCACAGACTTCAGCTGCCACCAGCTTGGGAAGCTCAGCCCTTCTACACTGCTTGTAGCAGGTGCGAGAAGGAGGATGCCTTAATTGCCAGTGACAAAATAACCTCCTTTCTGTTGATTGTRCCTTGCAAATCAACTGGTTCAGGCATGAAGCAAGCACCCTGACCTGCCAGTAGCTCCCTCACACTCAGCTCTAGCTTTAAGGAAGTAAACATTAACCAGGATCCTGAGGTTTTCTCCTCTTGCTTTCTCTAAGAGACATTAATGAATGACAGGTTGCTTGATGTCTCATCTACAGGAGACTCGTACATCACCTCCGTACAGAGTTACCGTAGGATGTCAGCACAGAAAGGYTAGCAAAGTCCTCTCAGGGTCAGCCACGTGAGATATTCCCATAATGAAGAGAGCTGAGTAACACACTATTCAGTTACAGAAGGGAATATTCCCTCAGCAAAGCTGCCAAAAAATAAACCYCTTCCTGAAAGGTAGGATGGAGCCTCCAGAGTAGTGCCTTGGAAGATTCCTGCAATGTTCATTTTTAAAAAAAATAAGTATATATATTTATATATACATATATATATTTAGAGAGAGAGCAAGAGTGAGAGCACACACTCCAAGGATTCTACAAAGGCTGCTAGTGGGGGGTGAAAAAAAAAAAGAGTAATTGGTTTCCCATGAAACAGAATGCCTCCTCCCATATTCTGTTTTTATTATCTCAGCAGTGACTAACACATAGTACAGGATTTAGCGATATTTGTAATTAGGAACATGTCGGGAAAGTTCATAAATTGATTAACAAAATTACTATTCATTTGATCTTGATTGCTATAGTGGAGACTTCTGATTAAACTAGTCTGCCCTACAATTTCTTCCGTGCTTAGCATATCATGGGCCCAATATGCCAGACTCAGCACAGCTTTTTTGCCCCGGCCCAGTTCTGCCTGGTGCATGACAGCTTCAGCTAAACCAATTAGTTCACTATAGAAGAGGCTCATTTTGTTCACCAACTACACACTTATTATCATCCACTAGTTTAAGTAAATAGTATGTCTAGTCAGGCCATATTCAATCACATATTTTCACTGTCTTTTTTCATATACCTCATGGCATAGCTGATCATAGGGGTTCAGATTCCACAGGTCCTTTTTACTAACAGGGAAGAGTTGCAGATTTTGGTAATTCCCACTTTTCTTGTATGCCTTCCTGCAACCCTTAAAAACTTAAAGCAGCAGCAAAAGTATTCAAAGGGAAGGCTTTCCTATCTGGCTTATAGATTCCTTCTATTTCAACAGAATTAAGATAGAAAGAAAATAAACAATAGTTACATACCAGATATCTAGTTTATATACTTCACTCCATACACAAGCTATTTCAGAGCCAAGGCTTTGCAGCAGGATTCCCGATGCCTTCTACTCCCTGAAAATCCTTTACTTACCTTTACTGAATGAGTAAGCTTTACAATGAAATTCCAAATTGAAAATACTTCAATGGCTGATGAACCTAAGCAAGAACTTCAAGAGCCAAGAAGAACCTGAGACCAGSGTTGTTTTGCCCCTTTGGCCCCCCCCATACACACACACATACATTTTAGATGCAGCAGCATCCTATGGCAACTGTACGTAGAATTGTAGCAGCTCAAGATAGAGGCAGAGGAGAAGGTGTCCTGGCAATGCCCCAGAGCATATCTAATGAGAAGAGCAGCGTGCAGAGCATRGGACCACTTGCTGATGTCCTTGAGCAGCTGATGTTGGTTGTGCTCAATCAAGAGGCTCGACAAAATGGTTTCACRGTGCTTTAATGACATTGCTTTTGCTCAGCTGTCATAAATGTTTTAATGAACTAACTAATTACCACTGCCAGAGAATTCAGTGTATTGAGACTACCTGCAGTTAAGGTCAGATACACATGAGGAACACTTTATTATTTTAACACCCGACAAAGTTCCTGGAACTGATGTCTACCAACATGCAAGTATACCAAGTAACCTCAAAACGTGCTCTGAGCTTTCACATTAGCCTACTTGATACTGATCTCCCAGCATATGTTAGATACCAATGAAATCAATAAGAAATTGGGCATGCGTAAGCAATCAGCTCATTTATTTTGCTTTTACAGCAGACCCAATAATCCACTGCGGGTCAGGGAGAATCATTTAAAAGTTATGATTATCATTTCACAGAAATATCTGATTCAGTATTTGGGCATTTCTGACACCATAGAAGCTGCTGCACRAGAAACAAGCCTCAGCAAGATCTGACAAATTAGTTACCATTTAGAGGAATATATGAATTCTTTCAGCAACCCCTCTGCTTTAAACAACTTCCATCCACCCATTCTCTTCTCTAATGGGAAATTACTGTTTCCATAGTTGTAYTTCAACTGAAAGCCCAGAAAGCTTCACCAGGGTGGAAGTCTCTTCAGAAGTACAAAGCACACATTAAAAAACAACTTAATAAACTGGATATTGTATAATGGGCCACATCTATCTGCTGCTCTAACCATAGGCGTATTTTCCCTGTGGTAAATTCTGTAGTAGGGTTTTTTTCTTTTTTTTTTTTTTTGGTAACCTAAAGTAAAACTAGACTCAGGTTTTAGAACTGGAAGTGTTCCCCGTTCACTACATAGAAGGCAGTTTTTGTTTTCATCCCCTACTCTATAAGGCTGTCATTTCAAACTCTGCGGCTCACCTCCCATCATCCTCCCAGATCCAGGTGTTGATCTAAGGTCTTCACAGGCCARTTGTTCCATTTAACACCAGTTTAAGAGAACAAAATGCCTCCAGGTGGACCAGCAACTATCCCCAGCACAGGCACCAGATCCATCCATACCATTTCCATCAGAAGCAAAAACCTTGCAGGATTACTTTCCCTATCAGTTTTTCCTTCTACTGGGTAAATCACGTAGCCTATCAAAGCCATTTCTATGATCTCCCCTAACAATGTATTTGAAGGCAATATCAAAGAATTGCTGCTGGTGTTACACATACTACAGTAAGCCCCTGATAGCAGGTGTTAATGCATTTTATGATTGGGAATGTTGTCACAAGATAAAAAACAGGCAGTCTGCAGGAATCAGCAAAACCCACTTAATTTCACACATGTATAGCCACTGATGTGTGTGCAATGAGATTAGGCGATGCCCTTGTCAGCAAACTTATCATAACTTCCTCCAAATATCAAATCCCTAATTAGTTTATACTGTGGCTTTGCAGAAGGTAAGCRTGGCTGGGAAAATGCAAACAGTAGCTGATTTCACAGGGACATGCTTGCTTAGTGCAGACTTAACCATTGTAAGGAGGCAAATACTGCATAAAAACCCACTTAGATGGAAAGATTCATAGGTTTTGTTTCAGGCTAGCTTGCAGGCTTACCTAGAAATTCCTGAAATCYGTGCCATCTTAATAAACTGGGGACGACCTGTGTCCTTGCTAGAGGCTATCTCTTGAGCTAGAAGCTTTTATGTCCGTAGATCTATTGAATTTGCCATTTAATGGTCAGTTTTCAACTCCAGTGGCATGTTCCATAGCACTCCCAACTGGAAGAGCAATAGAAAAATAGGTGTAGCATCCTATGTCTGATGAAGCTATGTCAAGGGACAAAAGAAAYGTTCAGAAGAGAAAGCCTGAAATTATTCTAATATCTCTACAAGCAGCAGAATATTGATCAAATTAAAAAGAAAATGCATAGAAGCAAAAAGAAAAAGTACCTCCCAGGCACCACCAAACCTGAAGTGAGCTGTAAGACTGACAGGGGCTTATGCTGTAGCAAAAGTGATTTAATCATATTTTCTTCAAGGAAAACTCCCTGAAGAGAGGAGAGAAAGGTGATATTGGTTCTTGTGCAAATGAGGTTCCTAGGTCAGTGAGAGCCTGGACATTTCAGTATTGAGAGATCCGAGCAAGGCCAAGACCCTCGGTAACTAACACGCGGTTAAGTGGAGCAGGAAGATACCCACTGTAAATTCATTCACGAGCTCCTACGTGATGCTCACATCACAAGTTATACAACATAGAAATTTGCTTTGCCTTCGAGGAGGCAAGAAATAATGAAACTTCGGTTCTATATATCAGATGAAGTGAATACCCTTTGGAACAATTGTTACATTCAGATGCGACAACGTCGTCTTTCAATAATCATAAACTCAGTTTAAAGAAGCTAGTCACCTGGCTTACTCCACATCTAGTAGCTTCGGATAATATATGTAAAATAAGTAATTTGTAAATGCCTTATTAATTCCCTGGATTTTCAGCCTAAATCCAGTTCCCTAGAATCTTACCCTCTTTTATAGGCATGTAGACAGCTATTACAAAAAAAAGTAATGCGTGAGTTCTGGCTGCACCATTATTTACAATTTTGCAGCTCATATCAATCAGCTTTTCCAAACATTCTGACCATCCCGAACCCATCATCTCTCAAAAGCATAAACAGCAGGCACTCTCTCTCCCCCTCCCTCCAGAGAGGATCCTTCATCTGCACTGGCCACACATTCCTGAAGTCATCTGGGCAATTCAACCCTGACCTTCCTGCCCAGCCAAAGTCTAAAAGAGACTGTTCTGTTCAGAGGCTACCCCTTACCGCCATATCTCATTCTGATCCCAGCAGCAGTTCCCCCACAAGGAGAAGAGGCATTAACAGGGTCTGAAAGAACCACCACCTGTGGTTAGAAAACTCCTTACAGCTGAGGGGGACTTTTTGGTAATCCACCATAGACAGGGTGAGGAGGTGCACTAGCAATTATGGCTTTGTAAAGGGACAGGGSCAGGTCAGGATTGCTGGGATAGCTACTCAAAAGCAGGAAGGGAATCCAAAATTAGCTGGACTCCTGTATGGGACCGGGCAGGGGAGCACTCCAGACARCATGATGAAAAACATTGGGGTATGGTAGAAATGAAGATTAGCAGTAAGGGTAATTGAATAATATATAAAGAACTTCTATGTGCTGGAAGAGAGGCAGGAAGCACATGTTAAGACACCTCAACCTACTCTCTACAGCTAGGCTACAGCTTCCTCAGGCGTTGCCTYATGGAGAGGAAAGGCCAGCACAAGCTTGAGATACTTAGTCACAGAAGTTGCCCATATACTTTCTTTAGAAGCTGCAGTCTCAGTTTTGGACTGGTCCAGCTACACATTGGTCAGTTTTTCTTTTTACCAAAAAGATTACCACTCGGCCTCAAGGAATTGACTGAATATCTTTCTGTTTGTTCCAGAAGTTGTTGAGTTGGGTCTTTATGTGAATCCCCTTTCCACTCTCAGAAAGATCTCTTGGGTAGGTGAAAGCTGTTTAGGAAGTAGTAGTTTCTGGGTTACTTCAAGACTGTACTTAAACTACAGGACCACTTTAAACTTCTAGGTCATAGAGGAAACATTGTGGATAAAGATCCAGTTTGTTAGCTTATGGACAGTATGAAAAATATTCATTTTTTAATGAGCAAAGGGCTTTTTTTTTCATAGTAAAGAAGGTCCATTAAATATAAAGACTCTGTCTCTTCTAGAACAGAGCACCATTTGGGCCAAAATTACTATTCTGGTTAAGATTAAAAAAAAAAAAAAAAAACTACACTTTCTGCCTTATGCAAAAATCACAGGCAAAACCTCCCACTGACTCCATTGAGAAGTTTGTCTAAAGATCAGTTGGACTGGGATGTAAAACATGCTTTTAGCATTCTAGAAACTKCATATCTGACAGCTTTATCATAGTACTTGAGCATTTACTAGTAACAACTATTTTTATACATATTTTAAGTGTTAGACAATCTCTGAAGAGCTTACATTTGCCATTTTCATCCTCTAGAAATAATGTATTCTAGACTAATATTGTGTTCCTGCACATCCCCAGAATTTAAGTGATCCCAAGGTCAGGGGGAATAAAAAACAGCACGTATATATTAATTGTATTTTAAGTGCTGTGGTGATAAACCAAGTTCAACTATAAGATACAGTGATATTCATGTATTATGTACACCCACATCTCTGATATAATGAATCTCTGGAGCAATCTAACTTTTTTATTGTTATTATTGCAAGATCTACTGCTAAGAACCATGGGAAAGAATATGTAAATCAGAAGCATAAACGTGCCAGTTAAAAGCTGCCAGACTGAACTAATGAGGGTGATACAGGAACTACACGGTTATRTTTTGATTTTTTTAAAGAGCTAATTAAGGTTACCTAATTATSCAAACTAGTAAGAGTATTACTTTCYTGGATAGCTATGAGTAATTAAGTTAAAGCAATTTCCAAAAGAAAAAGTAATAAGTTACAGTCAGTCTTTGAACAGTAGCAGATGGACTATGTGTAAATAGTAGCTTCCCTGGCAAATATTTCACACCAARGAGAGGTATATAAGAAATTCCAGTCACTTTCTGAGCACTCAGGAAGGTGAATGAGRAATTTCAAGATATGTTAAGAATCGTTTTTCCCATTATGCACACACACACAAAAAAAAAAAAGGGCAATGCAACTGGTAACAGAAAAGCCCCAACTAGTTTGTGTGAAAGTGTCCACGAGACACAAAGAAGATTCCCCACTTTAGGGAATTTCAAGAATAAAAGGACACAGARAGACTCCAGCTCACTCGAGAAACAGTGACACAGGTTTCAGGAATACCATCACATACCAAACACTGTAACTTAAATATTCAAAACAAACATGATGGAACAGGAAATGCCACAGGCTGTTTGAATACAGATGCTATCCAGRCAAACAGTCCTACTGAAGGAGTTAGAGTCTGCGCGTGTCTATGTATGGTTGACTTAAAGCAATGGGTCCAACCTCTGCATCGCCAGCTGGTAAAGCACCACAGATATGCCTCCAAACCATACATTTTATCGTTAGTTAAGCACTCAGGCTTGTAATCCATAGTCCAGTCTCTCTCCTGTGAGCTGCTAAATAAAGTCCTTCAGGAAGAGTAGATGACGTCAAATACATACAGAATACTTTAACAAAATCTTAAAAGACGTAATATTGTCAACACTGACGAGAAACTCTATGTTGAGCACTTTGCACTTGTTGCTTCTGCCTGCTCAGTGTCACTGCATGCCTCTCTGACGCTGCACAGGAGGACCAGTGCAGTAGCATTCCCTAGCCTCCACACTTGCTGAAACACCGTCCATTGAGAGCGGGCCCAGGACAAGACTATCAGGTCACAAATCCCGCAGAGTGACTTACCTCGGGTCACGCTGCCGGTCCTGCACGGAGCTGAGCGGGGAGTTCAGCACACCAGGCTCAAGGCTGTTGCTGTGACCAYGAAACCATTCTTCCTCACTACCCTGCTCATCTTCCTCCATCAAAGGTGCTTTTACTTCAATCCTAACCCTTCTACTAGTCCTACTCCTTTGCATGACACAGAGTAGTACAGTCCAGAAGGCCTCACTGCTCTAAAACACATTCATTGTAGGAGGCATTTCCCTCCCTGAAGCAAAGAAAAAGCCATAGCTGAGGAGGTGGCAGGATTAAATACCAGCTCCCAGCCTTAGCCACAGAAATAACCTCCCTGCTTGTTTTCCCCCGTTAACCTATAACACTCCCTGCTGCCCTAATCCCAGGTTTCCTATATTGCTAGGTTGATTTGCCAGGTGCTTTGAATTGTTTTGAATTTCAGGGTAGTGAAAGCTAATGTTTTCTTTATCCCTGCATACCATTTTGAATGCTCTAGAGAACCTTTTCCATGCAGCTGGCTTGTTAGTTTTCTTTGTGCCCAACCCAGGGGCTGGTGTAGGAGATTGCCTGTTACCATAACACAAACTAAGCTTTTTTTAAAGGCAGTTAGGAATKGGGAGGTACCAGCTCTTATTTACCTTGATGGTGGCTGGGCTTTAAAAATCTCTGCTGCTCACCAAGATTTGGCATAAAACAAAACTCTAGTAGGCCCATTCYGGCCGGAGAAAAAGGGTTAAAAAGATGGTGGAGTTCAGAAGACATTCTTGAATAGCAGTTTAGGCACACACTCCCCCTGCTCTTTAGAAAAAGCAGCAAGCTCAAGTTGCCACAGACTGTGGTGTGCCCAGAACAGCTCTCTGTTTCACCCCAATTGCTATGTGAACACAGGGACCTCGCCAAAAGACATCTATCATGTAGATCTTGCATCTTCCATCCTGAGACCCTTTTCATTTTTGCATATTATCCCTCACCTCTGTTGTATTTCAATTTTCGGTTGAATTTGACTAACAGCAAGGGAAGTTCCCCATTACTGCTCAGGCTCCGTTGCAAAACTMATCACAGATATTCTTTATACAAAACCTAAGTGCCACTGTTAGCACTCAAGCTCTGTACTCAGGTGCAAGAGCGGAGTTTGTCACAACAATCAACAGAATGAAAAATCCCAGGTCCTGCTGGAAGAAGAAGAAACAACACACATGCTTGCAATGTAAGCTAAATGAACTTTATCCAAAGGCAGGAACAATTGCTTCTTTTTTTGCATGCTGCAGCAGAATACAAAAAGTCCATTTTAGGGCAAGCACGGAATAGAAGAGAGGAATCAGTGGGCCTGAAGGAATTAGATCCAGTGATATTCCCTTCTTATCTTGTACCTTTATCCACAACAAAACAAATGAGTCAATTTAAGAGGAAAGAAACTCAATCAGCAACCCCAAAGCAATGAGTGTGGCTTGCATATATTACTGTTTCAATGGTCTTACCAGTAAATTCTGAGTGTCCAGTCAGTGAGACATTCATAATTGTTTTTATCCCCTTGAAAACAACAAGCTGGTTGGAAGTAGAATTAAATTGATTTCTGAACAATGTTTACCCTTTTTCTTTCCACCAAGCAGACAACCAATTAATGACATTAAAGATTAATTAACACAGAGGCCTGCGCACCACTTGCCAGACATTCTTTCCTCAGTAACGCAAATACCTGCAGTTTTGCCTTAAGTTTCTTCTCTGAATATCTACAGTGCAGCAAAAKCATGAAAACAGTTTCAAAAAAGATGGAATGAGAGCTCGTGAGATGTTGGATTTTTCAACTATTATTTGTTAGTGCCTCATTTGCAGGGAACAGTGCAGAATGCTCAGTGTCTTTGGGAGCATTTGGCCTAAAATGGAGTGGAAATGTAGTCAGAAGAGTTGGGTGTGTTTGTGTAAGTTGGAAGGAGGGAGAAAGTATATATTAGGCATTTCTCACACACACATACCCCACACCTGCTCTTGACAGCTTGTTCCATGTTTCATATCAAATGTATAAATAACGTATATACATTTTACATATAAACGGAGTAATGCAAACCCTGCCAACTCCGGCTATACTTAGACACAGACACAAAAGCGCAGACACAGAGCTAGAGATCCATGTGTATGGAGACATATAGGTACATATTTAGCATTTAAAACCACTCCATCCTGTAAAACTGCAAAACAAACCCTTCTTCTCACCTGAGGTAATAAGTCTGTTAACTATTTCTTGCCCTGATGTTCCTCTTATTTTCAGATCAACCTTTTTTTTTTGTTTCTTCAGATGTGAAAGAGGATTGTTTTTATTGTCATTTTTTGCTGAAGGATGTCAAGGACATTTTGCTTTATCTCTTGTAAAGTACCAAAGGGACTGCAAACTAAATCAGATCATGTCTCCTGCTTTTGTGCTTCAGATTTTGTATCTTGCTCTTACTCATGCTAACAGGACTTAGTGGAGTCTTTCTTCCTCACTTCCTCTACTTTAACCCAGTCCACACTTGCCCAGAGCTGTTCCCATATGCACACAATATAATCTTTAAATACTTTTTTTTTGTTTAAGATGAGGAGGACTAGCTTCTGCCTCATGGCTTTGTTAGCTGCAGCTGTTTGGCAGAGCCACAGCAAAGACAATGTAGAAAGGGTAACAGAAGTAATTAGGAAACAAGGAGGGGCACAAGAATTTTGGACAAGATATGAAATAGCAGAGCAGCACAGCCAAAGGCCGGATGACTCACTGCAAGTCAGCAGCAGGTGATCTGGAAGCTGGGATCAAATGAAGCCAGCTTGATCCACTGCTGTAGAGGAAGATCCTGCTGTACAAAGGGTCTTGCAGAGATTTACCGCCTCCACAATACARCACAATCCTTTCACACCAGTTCTGATCCTGGCCCCAAATCCTCATCCCTGCTTTCTYTCTCCCCTGCCCTTGTTCTGCTTCTACTTCCAGTTCAAACTTGTCTTTTCCTGGGTTCTGCCCCAGATGTGCCACCCCTATGTGTTCATGCTCCAAAGTGCAACCCATCTGGTTCCCCTCTCTCCTCCAGCAAGGACYAAGCTTGGCTTGCACCAAGCCCTAGAGTACATGTACATGCAAAATGTCAAGAAGAGGAACTAGCTATCTGTGGCAACTCTGAACTGAAAATGGATCTGGAAAATGTTCTCACGACTAGTAGACTCAGAGGGTTATGACCCAGTGCACGTGCTTCTACAGAGCTTTTACAGTGACTCACCTTGACAAGCCAGAACAGAGGTACATAAGATACCTCTACTGAAGTAAGGGTGATGACAGCAGAAGTCGGCAACAGGTGACTCAAAGGCTGTTTCAAAGCTGTCCAGGAATACAGAGAGAGAAAAACAGAAGCTGCCATCAACATTTCTTTTACAGTCTAGAAAGACATGCTTTCATCTAGCTGCGAACCAGAAGGCTTGAAGCAAAGAGAGTTGGATGGCATCCCATAGCTGGCATGTTTCAGAACGCCTCAAGAGAAGGCTATCCAGATTTTAGGTCCTCTCTAGACCTAAAATCTCTACACAAGCATGGAGCAGCTGCCTCAAAGTGTAGGAAAGCGGCTTTACATAAAGAATATGTTTCCACCCCAACAAGCATTCAATGTTCTTCCCTTGTGTTTAGCAGTTCTCCAAAAACATCACTAAAGTAAGCCTATTTTTGGAAGACCGAGTAATTAGATCTTACATACGGGGTGTGAAACACAGACTACAGGAGATCTTTGCTGAAGTCTGTTTGGAGAGAGAAGAAAAACCTCATCCACCTGCTGTTTTCATGGACTTCAAGGCATTCCCTCCACGGATCCAGAACCTGCTGCGCCATAGCACAGAGCTGAGGCTGCTTCCAACAGCTGCTGTGAGGCAKCTTGGTTTTGTGGTCTACTCCAAGGCGCTGCAGCTCTGCCTCCTCTCCAGTCTGACACCAGCATCTGTGCAGCTGAGTCCAACCACCACCTCCCCCTGCGTCAGTTCTCTAGCTGTAAAATGGAAGAGCTGCACAGACTCTCTATCCTGCCGTAGCATTCGCCCACTGGAGAGCCATAAAGTCAGACAACAAATGCATTTAATTATGGCCAACTTTGTGGTTCATTTCTGAGGCCTCTTTCAGTTTTGATAAGAATCTCCTGCTGCTGAGTTGAATAGTGTAAGGGTCACCCAGGCCGAAGGAACCTTTATCACTTTCTCTCTTTCCTCCAGGGAGATAATAACAGCCAAGATTCTAGTTTAAGCTTATTAAAGTGCCCAGTTATCTGTTTCAGCATGGATAATTTAATCAGACAAGTTAAATATTTATGAGGCTGCATTTTATTGTCGACAAAAGATAAAAAGTGCTTTAAGTGCTTTTCAGAATAAGAATTATAATGATGATTAAAAAAGCCATTGGTAATGACACTTGATATTATTATTGCTAGCTCCTAGGATTACTGAACCATCACAGAAGACTGCAAACAAGAGACCAGGAGCTGGAAATGAAACATGCTCTCTATCTCTCTCAGTGCAGATCTTGTGAACGGATCCAAGGCTAAGCAGATCACACAGCTCGCATCCAGCCCAAAATTGTATTGTGCAGATCCACAGTATAAAGCAAGACCGCCACAGCAAGAATCATTGCAGTTTCTCTTAGTATCTTTTTTTTTTTTTTTAAGACAAAAAGACAGAATCTGGCCCTGAAAAAAAAGAGAGAGATGTGCCAGACTATAAGCACAGTTATGGTTTGTAAGTCACCTGTAATGAAGTGCAAATTTGAAAGGAGAAATCAGCTGTTTTTATATCATCCATCCACCATGAAGAACATCCACTAAAAAAAGAAAGCAAGTTATACCTACTTTTAAACAAGGAATCGGTTCATTTTCATCCCGGATCAGCATGAAGGTATATTTAGCACAGGGTTTTGATTACAGACGAAGCCTGTACGTTTTTCAAGGTGAACAGCTTTGCTCTTGGTGATGTGSGGACATCAGAGTTTCTGCCAGCAGAGGCCTTGATACAGCAAGATATTTACACACACAGCTAACATTTAACACATAGACAATACTCATGGATTTAATGTTATGACAGTACCGAAATACATTATTGATCTGATGTTAGAACCTGTAAACTGAATATTTTGGTTAGAGCAGAAGAAAAAAACACGCAGAAAGGGGACACCCTGCACTTTACATCACTAGACTTTAATTTTTTTTTTAATCTTTGTGACCATTAAAGTAAAGCTCAAACAATCTGAAGGCATATAAACTCTGCATATAGCAATKTTAATGTTGTGAGACTGAATAAACAGAAAGTAATGTAGTGTATCAATTACGTTTGTTCTGCCTCAGGTAACTTAGACATTTTAAAAATATATTCACTTTCCTTCTTCATGTTCAAATTCTACTACATTGGTATTTTATTTATGAGTGCAAATCATATAGGTAGGCAGCAAAATATATATTTTATATATAAAATATAGATAGCAGCAAATCTTATATTAACTTTGATGAAAAACTTTCACTTTGGGAATTTTTGATATGTGAGCTGTCACTGATGTTACATTGATGCCATACCATTCTTGGAACATACTCTCTTCGTGTATTCTGAACTGTGCCTTAGGTGGAAGATGGATACTAATACTGATACCATTATTTTTACCTCCCCTACCAATAATGGTGGGTACCACTTCAACTAGAATAAAATAGATAATAAAGCTTTTGGAAAGTGTCCTCTTATTTACATTAGTATCCTCTTATTTACTTTCTTCTCATTATTTTTCATGAGAAGAAATAACACATTGTCTAAAAATTCCAGTCATATGATGGGTATTTTTTCCAGCTGTTTGTTGATTTTGGTAGAGTTTGGGGGRAGGAGGGTTCTGCTGTTAATTTGTGTGACAAAAGATATTCTTCAAATGCTTATCACAAAAGGTATTATGTCTTTTCCCATCTATTCTCTCCTTCTCAAATGGAAAWCGGATAGCCTATGCTGCATGTCATACGAACTACAACAAATGTCCCAGGAATAATTATGCAATGTTTCTCTGATTGAGTCTACAGGAACTTTTAATTCTTTGGAGGTGGAAAGGAAAACTCTGCTGTCTTAGCGATCAGATGAGGAATCGACCACTTTTAAGGAGAAAAAAAATCATTTTTAAAGATTTAAAAGCTTTGTCTCATTTTCCAATCAATCATCTTCATTAACAACTTGTCTCCAGAAAAAAAAAAGTTGTCTACAGAAAAAAAAAATCAACCTGTCAAGGGCTTTTTTTCCTTCCTGCCTCCTGCACTCAATCAAGGCTTCTGCAGCTATTCCACTATCTGCAAAAAGCAAACCTTTTTCMGACATGTCCTTCCCTGTGGAGAACTTAAGTTTATTGGCAACTCTAAGATACTAAACAACAACAACTCCTACCGGACAGCAAGCAAAAGCTTTTTGGAGGCAGACCCAAAGAGAACRCAGACTATCAAACCAACTCTTCTGKCACATTTCTCTGGGATAAAAACGTGCAAAAAAACCTCCAAAGATCTTACTTGAAATTAATCAAATTGTATATAACTAGTTGGTCGAGTTACCAATAAATARAAAATAATAAGCTCCCAATAAACARAAGAATGAGTTAATGAGTTGTATGCAGCTGGAACAAAGTCCCAACAAATACTTTCTCACGTATATGTCTAAATGAATCAGAGGCATGTTTTCAATCTAAATCCGTTCAAAACCRTCTTCTGAGACTCTTGTGGTGTTTGCTCACTGACAGGAGTCCCATGGCACAGATCCTGTTCTCTTCATGGATGATACTGGTAACGGTTTAAAAAAACAAGAGAACCATTAACGCATTTCAGGACAGTGAAAACTCTCATGAAAATCTGTGAAACTATGGTCCATCAGCTGTAATAGATCTTCCCCTCCCCMAAATTACTTGATCAAAATGATGAACTAAGAATTCATTATTTCCACTTTAATATTCTCAGTAATTCTCTTCAAGCCACTGAAATCCTCCGAAGTCTCGTTAGCGTTCCTGCGTGTCCAACAAATACACCTCATACAGCATTTCGCAGGGCTCTTTAGCAAACCTGATCCCCAGGGGGATCGTTTGGGATCACCAGCTCCATTTCACAGAGGAGGAAAGAGATGCCGAGGGCCAAATCGTGTCTGCCCTTTTCCTGGCTATGTCCAAGGATGGCAGGGAGCAAACCCAGCTGTTCCGTTTATCCCAGCTCTTACGGAGGAGCATGGCTACGGCCCTGGACGGGAGCAGAGTCAACAGCTGTTCTGACCTAGCACGGTTGCTGTGGTCTTCTCGTGCAACCAGTGTGACCTCCCACGGCAGGTGAGACTCTGCATGAAACCGTGCTGGTGCAAAGTCACTGCAGGATTTGACCCAGTRTTTCCTTTTCTCTCCCCGAGACAGCTCCTCGCGTCTGGGTAGGGAAGAGAGGAGGGGTGGGCAAAGCCGGGGTTGACTCTGTGCCTGCTTTGTACACACGTGTTTCACAACCGAATATATATGTGCAGGTAGCAAATCAGCTCTTCCTTTCCTAGCTCTCATCATTTAGGAGCTACAGTGCACGGAAACCAGTGCTCTTACACATAATGAAAATCAGGAAGAAATAGGAAGAAGCTGGTTTTGTCTTCTTTGTTAACTATCTCCCTCTCCCCCTTACAGAGGACGTGTCAGCTGGGTAATTTATTAGGAAATATCACTGTAGCGTAATATGGCATATATTGTCCTTTGGGGGTAGAAAATCAAATATTCACTTGTCACTGGAAGGGTTGATTTAATCGGTATGTGTAACAATTCACCCTTTTGCCCCAAAACAGCTGTAGAGGAGGCTGTATTTCTCATAGTAAGAATAGCTAGGTTTTAATTCAGATGGCTGGGAGCAATTGCTGTAGTAACGTGCAATAGCTCATAAGCTGCAAACCCCAACTACTGCGAGCACGAGCGTTACCCGCTGCTCCGGGAGGCGGCGGAGCCGCCGGGAGCGCGCGGTCCGAGCGCAGCTCTCGCATCCCCCGGCACCTGCTCGCCGGCTCCTTGGGAGTTTTCCCGCTGCCRTTCACTGAGATCAGCGGCGGCTCGCGCCGAGTATAAGGTGCTCCGAAATTCCTCCGCGAGCCCAGGCCGGCTGTGTCCGAAGGGAAGGCAGCACGCCATGCTCTTGAAACCGGAGATTTCAGTAAAACCCTAAAAAGGGCTTTTTAGACCAAGCCAGACCTCCCACAAGCGGGCACAGTGCCATTTCCTCGACTTCTGCGGGGAATTCAGCCCTGGGGTTTTTTTTTTTTTCTGTTGTTGATTTTTTTTTCAAATGAGATATTTATTAATTCCCAGTGGCTGGTGTTTTTCTGTGACCAGGTTGTTAAATCATTTGGCGCACACGGTACCTGCGGAGCTCGTGCAGGAGGCGCAGAGGTGCAGCTTAAAGCAAGGATCCGGCCTCAAAAGGCACCTTACAAAACTGAACTTGCCCCACGTGGCTTGCCCCRTAACTCAGCAGCACCAGCCCGCAGGGAGCAACAAGTGGCAGAGAGGCCACGACAACAAGTTTCGTGTTCCCACCTCCAAAAATTTACTAATCCCTCTAACCTCAGAGAGCAAGAAGGATTGAGGGAGGACACGGCGTTGAAAGAACTYTTTTGGGCAGATGTCTCCCTGCCAGCTAGCTGGGCCTGAAGCGGGAAACCTCATTCCCTTATCTGAGATTTGGACAAATATAAAATAAAATAATCCTGGGCTTTGCCTGCATTGGCTGGGATGGAGGGAACGGCAGAGCCAGCTCCTGACCGACCCATGGAGCCCAGAGCTGYGCCCCGGGTTTGAAGCATGATTTAGTGAAACCTGGGCCGTGCATTTAGGGGAATAGTTAACCAAACCTATTTACTTTCTTGCAAATGTGCTTTTCAGTTAATCAAAACTAATTTGCAYGCATCTGTCAAAGACAATAAGTTGTTTTGACTGAAGGAATATTTATATTCAAAAAACCACACACAACCCAAAACCAAAAATATTTTGAAAATGTTTTTTTCATATTGAAATAACCTTTGTTTTCATAGTTTGTGCTTTAAAAATTTTGAAAAGCTGGAACATTTCATTTTAGATTAACAAAAGCTTGCATTTGTTTAAAAACATTGTAAGGAATTTCATTTGAGGGAGGAAAGAAAAGCAAATTATGTCACAGCAACCCACAATTAAATGTGTTCCCATTTTTTTCAATTTGGCCAGTGACCTTGAAAATCAGTTTTTTACGTAACTCTAGTTTRGGGTCTGTATGTCTGTCTCTCCTCTAAATGACAGCTAACGAATCTGACATGTATCCTGCTGAAGAATTACAATCAYGTCCTTTTGATTCTACAACTTTAACAGGGATTTCTTATACAAACTCATATTCTTATGCTTCTCTAGGCATTATTTTTTCTAACAATGTTGTTCTAAACCCATTCTGTAACAAAACTCTGGTATATAACCAGTGCAGCGTGTTTAAGTTGGGAACCTAGCTGAATATTTTTTACAGTCACCCTCCAGGCTGTATCAGCACTTTTAATGAATAGTGACATCAAACACACATAAATTAGGCTGTAGGCTGAGGATAATTAAATTGAGCAAGCCGAAAAAAAAAAAGCTATATCAACTAAGTCCCAATTTGCAAACTATTATATATAGCCTTCAAGGTTTCAAAAGAACAATGGATACAACTAGGGGATTATAGCAAGGTTCAAATTTCCTAGGGATGATTTGATATTCTATCTGCACTCTGAGCAAGTCATGTTGCATCAGATCAAATCCCGATTTCATTCTATTGTGAAGAAAAATCTATTGTTGCTACCCTTTCCCCCTACTTCTCCATTATGGAGATGTAATTTATCGAAGTGCCCCTGAGAGTTTGCCGCACAGAATGGAGGTAGCATTATATATTTCAAATAGCTCCTTTGTTGCAGAGCGCTAGTGGTTAATAGGAAGATAATGAAAATATGGAAATTAAATTAGCTTGGTGCCAGGGCTGAAAGAATAGTTTCTTTAACTTGGGGTGCAGCAAGGTTTTTAGCAAAACTTGAAAATAGAAATGTGACTGTTRCATTGAGTCCTAGGGAAGCTGCTAGGGTTGGGATTTCTCCATTTTCCTGAATYTGGAAAGAAAATGAGCACTTTTCATGTCACCTACTGATGGCAGAGATCTAGATTTTGGAGAGCATGGGAAAAAAGAGTAGTTTAACAATATGATGTAAAAAGGCAAAATATCCATCACCGACATTTCAAGAGGGAAACCATAGCTTAGTAATTATGAGGAAAAAAACTGTGTCAGTGATCCTAATATCTCTGCAAGCTTTATCACTGCTGAGAAACAGGATTTCTAGTTAGGAYAAAGACCTTTTTGGCTTTTTCAGTCTATACGTAATTATCCTGCAGAATTCAAAAGACATTGGAAGAACTTAACTGAAAAGAACTTTGCAACAGTAAGTGGAGTCTTATTTCYGAGTATGAGCAGCAGGGAACAAGAATTCAGATGCAATAGGATGTACTGGGTCATAGCAATCCCTGCTGCTCAAGTCCACTGCTATCAGGTGTAGTTAAACACTCAGCACAGTCATCTTCAGGAGAGCGCCATGCCAATACACTAACCTCTATTCCAGCACTTCAACAAGACTGCTCCACTCTATGACAACATTGTGATTTCTCTAGATTTGATTTCTCTGGCTCATTGATATCCACTGCGATTAGAAGCCAGCACTGGAGTCCAGTCCATCTAGATACTCAGCTGAAGCTCCACGATGTAAATTAAAAAACAAAACCAACACAAACGAACAAAAGCACACACTGCAGCACGGTTCTTGCTTACATAGTATAACTACACTGATCATATGGTGTGCACTTGTTTTGATGAATCAAAGTTTCCTTTAACCTCCATGTAAATAAAGAAAGTTCTAAAGGTCTTGGAGAAAGATTGCACACGCCAGCTTGTATCACTTATGAATCTGGCAGGCAGTTAGCAGAGTGCTAAATAAAACACTAATCACCCAGGCAGACAAAATGCTACTGCTTTCCAAAACTGTGTTTTTCCCACTGTCGATATGAAACAGCTATATTAAACCTGTAAAGAAGATGATGATAATAATAGCAATAATCAATAATAATGGGACTTAACATCTGCTCCGAACTGCAGTTAGGAGCCAGCCACTGCCTATTGCAGGCACCAGGTACTGGTCCTTACCCGTAGCATGAKAATACAGACAGTATTGTGGGTATTAACCATTGCTGTCATTTACTGGGCAAATTGCTGATACCTTGCAGACCATAGAGTACAGTTACCTAATGCTTCAGAAAGTTTCAGAAAATAAGAAATGAACAATATTAAGCTTGACAGCTCTGTCTTTCAGTAAAATTCATCTATCTTGTCTTCCCCACACTTTCCCAAGAACTGACACATAAATATGAATAATAAATCTCTGAATTATGTCAATAGGATAAAAGAAATATGAAGGTTAAAAACYATTGTGCTTGAGAAGGAAAGCCAGTAACTCCTGGTCAAATTTTCAAAGAGGCAACAAATGGAGCTATTCATTTTAGAGCTTAAAAGAGGACTTCAATTCATCTGAAGAGGCTGGCCTTCAAATGAGTGAGGAAAACCCTCATCTCGCTATGAAACAATCTTCATGGGCATTCAACATCTACTAAAGCATTGATGCTCCTCATGTTCAAAGCAAGGTGAAGTACTAGATGATCTCCAGAGTCCCTTCCAACCTTGCCGGTTCTAAGTAGCAGATGGATCGATGATTAGATCCACTCTGCTCCCGCAGCACTGTTCTCTCAGARCGGCAATACGGGTGCCAGTGCAAAGCTGGGATAAATAGCAATATTTGGCAAGGCAAACTGACTCCAAGGTAGAATGATGCAAACCAATCCCTCAGCCACCAGGAATCTATCACCTCCCTCAGGCATGATCCCAGACAGGAGACAGCGTGCTGTGGGACAAGAAGCTGAAACGTGAAATCAAAACAAGTTGCAGTTAGTCACTCTGCTAAACCTGGCTAGGATTACAGGGAGTCCATTACTTTCCAAACTACGATATAGAAAAAGCAAAACACTAAGTGGTAAGCGTTACTCTGCTAAAAGGRTGCAAACTACTACAAAAAATTTGTAGAAATGATTATTTTTCCCAGCATTTTCTCCTTCATTTCTGAGCTGCTTCTTCAGAATAGTTTCAATATGAAGTGAGTGAAGGCAGCAACTTCTTTGTACTTTTCATTCGCCTCGTGAGAGAGCTGCTTGTACAAACTTCACCTCCTATTGGTGGAAGAGYTCTGCTTTTTGCAGAATAGAGATAGACGCAGTGAAATCTTGGCTCCATCAAAACCAGTTGCAAAACTCTTCTTGCCTAAATCAGCCCAGAATTTATCCCAAAGGTCAAAAAAAATGATGGAAGGAAACTGCAGGGCAGAAATCTAGAATCTGTGATTACCCAAATCTGGAGAAAATGCAAGAGTTACATTAACATTAATAGTACTATTGTGATAATTGTAGTGGGAGGGTGAGGCTCTGCTTTACTTAAATTAAACAAAGATATGTATCTGTTTAGCATATTTGTGACTGCAATACAAGGTATTTCATCACTGTGGTTGCAAAATAATCTTCATTTTTTTTCCATAGGAGATTACTCAAACCGCAATAATGTGTTTTCCCAAATTAAACAGATAACTTTACAGACTGCTGGGTAATAAAATAAGAATAAACATGGAAGACATACCTTATTAAAAAAATTAGCTTGTCATTTTTCAGACTCTTCTTATGATTTGCAAGTTAATAAAAACCACAGCCAGTTGCCATAGGGAGGATAATTAACTAGCCATCTATAAAATGAATGTTGTAAGGGGAGGAGGTTTTCACTTGAAATATTCATAGAACATAGCAGAAACAAATTCCAGCATTAGAGATGGAGCCATGTAATCTGATGTTCTAAAGTAACTGTAATTGTTATTTTCTCCTGAAGGACAGTTCTGCTGGTGATAGAAAATGGTCAAAGGAATGACTCACTTTATCAGCTCTCTTGCTAAATGAAGCCACCTATCTTCCTGCAGAGTGATAACGAGTTGCACTACTGGATTCAGACAATAAGCTGTGCCGCTGCGTTCTCTTCCCTCCAGCTTGTTTTTAAAACCGAGCCACTGCCGGCCCCAAGTCTCTCCACAGAAGTGATACAACATACTGAAAATCACCTGTGTTTCCTCCCACCACTCCCATGGGAGCATCTGTCTCCAAAAGCGTTATCATACAGCTACACTCATTGACCCACCAGGAGCCAACTCSCAGCACAGCCAGGCAAATGCAAAACTCCCAGTGATGCAGCTGGGCAGGAAGTCGAACAAGTATCTCACGCAAGTCCCGAGAATCAGCTCAAGATTGGTCAGTGAGAGAATTCAGTCCTTTTCCCAGTATTAACTTTTCTACTCCGGCAAACCAAGAAGCCAGAAAAAATTAATAAGGGGAAATAACAATGTCCCTAAAAGCTGTTTGAATATTTTCAAATTAAATATTTATTCTGAAGTGAATTAAGACTATTTTAACTCTACATGAAAGTTTACATCCAAGGGGCTTGAATAATCCACTAATTCATAGCTTTAATTAATTCAGACCATCCTCTCTTGCCCTTTTACAGACACATTACTTGTCTTTGGTAAGTAAATACCTAACTTGTTACATCTCACGTGGACTAGATTTATTCTGATRTAAGAGAATGGTTACTTATTTTACTTTATATGAATAGTCTTCACTCTTCTCAGGTTCTCCAGATATTATTGCTGCTAATTTGCATTACCATTACAAAAAAATACAGAGATCAGCCCAGTCCCAAGGAGGTAACAGTCAAAGGCAAGAGATGACAGGCATGTACAGGAAGAGGAGGAATTACAGGGAAATTGAGAGACCAAGATGATCACCCTAATACGCAGTCTCAATAAGCCCTATCATCATCATCAGGAAATGGGACAAAGAATGGACTTCAAGGAGGATAATTCCATCAACGCCTCACAGACTGATGGTGGGTTTCCTCCAAGAGTGAGGGACTGAATGGGAGAAAGGAACAGAAATTTGTGATTGAAAATCTAACAAGCAAGTGATGAAGGCCAGCATTATGGGCTGATTGGAGACAGGAACTTTGATCTTGTTTGATACAGAAAGTAAGATAAGTCAAGTGGAGAAGAGTCTGTGAAAGGTCTGGAAAATGAAGAAAAGTGATTTGGYGCAGTAGAGAAGGAAGGATACAAAGGACAGGAGTAATATGATCAAAGTGATCTTCCAGTTCCTATAACTGAGCCATGTTGCATCTGTCAAAGCCAGACACCAAAAATGGTGTTGCAGAAATGAAGTAAAAGCTAGCATCTGGACAGGAGTTTTAATCAAGCCAGCAGGTAGGAAAGATTATTATCTCAAATATTACACTGATGAAACAAGACCTAGAYGCAAGGTGAACATACGACTTACAGAGCTACCAGAATCAAAATGTTGTCTGAATGAGAGACATCTGTGACAATGTCTATAAAGCAAAGGTTTGGGGGCTCTAAATTAGGAAAAATATGTGAAAAAAAAAGTCTTGAGCTGATGTCTAGACATTCACAAAGAGCTGTTAGAGACAGGAGCCCAAATTTAGTTCGGCAAGAAGAGGCTCGGCAGAAGACAGGCGGTTGAATGACCTGTCACACAAAGAAGATAGCAGCAGTGGACTATACAGTGCTATCCGATGACAGAAAAGTGTAAAGGGAGAAGAGACATTTTTCCACCTAAAACTCAAAGAATGACTGACCTAGCTTTGGAATGGAAAACAAAACACTTTCATGAGAACACACCCAAGCCAGGCCTGATTAGCTGGAATTATTGAAAAACTGGATTGTAAATAGATTTTTCTTCTTCTTGGAGTATTAAAACAATATTTAACTGTGGAAACCTAAGGCAGTAAAGTTGGAGAAGTACCATGCTTTAGGAAAGCAACACAAAACCAAAGATGTGGTCGTCTACAATGCTATCCCTCAGAGCCAGAACTGTGTTAAACCCAGRCATTCTGTGTCYCCATTTCCATTTAGGCAATCGTATTTCRCCTCCACAGAATTGCCCATGCCCATATAGCATCAGCTAGAGATAGTCTTCTTCTCATCGTGTTCCAAACTACCAGGCTTGATTTTGACATATGTATTGACATATGGGGCATTACTGTGCCCCACATTAAGACCACCTGCAACGTGTTATGAAGTGTCTTATATACAAAGTGTGATATAGTCATTGGTTCTACAGTACCATCTAGCCTCCTTCTGCAAACACCACCTCTTTAGGTAGAAATATTGTTAATTATATCCCATTAAAGGGGGCGGTACTACGCCGGGTGGCAAAATCTTAATTTTTATGGAGTCTAATAATCTTACACCACTTAAAAAAGCAAATAAATGAGGCTCCTATTCTAGGAAAGAGGCCATAGTTTATTGCCATACGCAAGTCTTCATTTATCACAAAATTTCCCATTCACTTTCCCCTCCCAATAAAATACTGCTATAAATAAGAAGCTGAAGTAAAGGTCCAGATCCAAGTTAACTCTCTCAGTGATTCATTTGGCTAAAATACTGTTAGCTCATGATAAATTTGTCTTAAAATACACTAAAATAATTACTTGACCTTTATGTTGTTTTCTGAAGTTGGCAGTGAATTTTAACAGTTGACATCTGCTATCCAACAGAGCAGATGCTAGCCTACTACTATTTCCACAGAAGCCATCTACTTAAACGAGGACTTCTTATCTCTCTAACCTGCCCAAGCAGCTTCTAATTAACATGAAGCACAGGAGAGAGATTATCCATGCTCTATCATTGATCCAAAGAGTGACAATGTCCAGATGAGAAAATATGCTGCACTGTGGAAATCTGCTGTGACGTTCCCATTTTTAATCTCTAAAAGGAGCTCTGTTCATTTACTAAGAACACGTCTGAGTGGTACCTATTCCGTGATTAATAATGTGGTATTCACAAAAACTAAGTCCTCTACTAAATATATCAGGATGAATGCTTTGCAGACCGAAATCTCCTTTTTTTTCCTCCCCCTTATGGTTGATATAATCTGGACAACAAAGATACTAAAATTACTAGGATTACAGGAAACTACCTGATTCTCAAGCACAGTTAGGTATTTACATTCCAGAATATCACTGAAATTTGAGCCTGCAGAGAAAGATTGTTGCAGAAGGAAAGGCCTAGTGAAGACAGATAGCAGGACCCTAAAATATATACCACTATTCGGCAGGACTATCATGACTCTCTGCCCAGTACTTTGTACTCAGGTTATCATTTACTTCTGTCACCCAAGAACCCGTGCCCAGATGTTTTTCTCAGTGCTTTTGCCAGCTGATGGTTTTAGATCTAGCTCGGGGAGGGATAGTCCTCAACATACCACCTTCCCAACATTTGCAGCTTTAAGGAYGTCTTGTGCAATAGCTTTTCACGGTTTCTCAGCTTCTTTCGACAATGATATGATAGAAGCTGTTCTACATGAAGAAGCTAGGGCAGGTATAATATAGACCTGCTCTCCTGAGAGTTAGAAAGGGTAAAAACAATTGAGTTCATGGTCACTTTGGTCTGCCAGGAGGAAAGAACTTCCTCAACTTGACCTTCCCCTTGGCTTCCCCATTTTTCATACTGGTAATTGATAATGAAAGATATTGTAAAAGTAGGGAATAAATCCAGCTGAGGACAATAGTGATTTGGTTGGGGTGTACTTACAAATCTGTGTTCTTGATTCAGCATTTAACCTAGTCAAAAATCCGAATGATGCTAATACTAAAGCCTGCCTTTCCAAGCACCTTGTTCATGTCTGACAGATGTAGCTCATCCTTCAAGATAGAAAAGATTATAGAAAAAGAGACTAAAAGAAAGAAGCAAGGAAAGATTGCAAAATTTAACTTCTCTAGAGATGTACGTGTTTGTCTTGTACAGGTGAAGACACTGCTGAATTCTTATAAACCTCCTGTCTTCATCTTTGTTATTTCTGCAAGACTGCTTTCTAACATCCCAAGAGGTATTAGTTCCAAAATCTCTTTTTTCTCTCCTTAAAGCAAAGAATCATGTTGATAACAAAGTCATCTAAGAGTTATTCCTCCAGTATCCAGTTAGATTTTTAAGTTCTGTAATTGGCCAAATAACTACACTACGTCTATGTTTCAGCATTGCACTCTCTGGGCCAGTAATACAGCCATGCGTCTTCATGAGTTTGAACAAAAACTAATGTAGTTTTATGTACCCAGAAACATATAAATATATATTAAAATAGATTATGGAGCTAAATGAGATCTTATGGTGAGGTCTCCTCAGGAAAAAGCTCCGCCTGATAAAGGAAGGAAGAGATTTTTGTAAGAAAGGGTACATTGGTAAAACTGTTGAAAAGAAGGACATTCTTAAGACCATTAAGGTTTGCAAAAACCTTCAGATTTTCACTGAAAAATAAAGGCCAGTTTCACTGCATGAAGGGCAGTGACAAGCTCAATTTCCTCCTTTATAAGTATGACCAAAACCAGAAATACTAATTTCCATTTTTTCTCACTTAGCATCAGTCTGCATACACTACCAGAATTACATTTTCATGTAAAATTCATAATATAAAAGCTTGAAGCCTTTTGATTAAGATCAATATATATCTGCCTACTAATTAGCCAAATTACTTATCTCCCTCATACAGAAATATAAATAAATGTTGAGTAAACACAACAGCTCCTAGTAATTGAATGGAAATACTCTCCTCTTAACATGAAAATTGTTTCTGGTATGAAGTGATGTAAGAATCAGGCTTCTCCAGGCTAGCATATTTCCACCCACCCCAATTCAGCATAGAGAGCTACATTTATGTTGGTTGTGGCTTGATATACTTGCACTAATTAAATGTTCTGCCATTGGGTCTGACCTCATCTTTACTCCGAGGGTTAAGATCTATATCCACATGGACAGGTTAGTCAGTCTCGAGAGCTACAGTTCACATCCACATTATCACATGTTAAAGAATTAGCATCCTCTGAAAAGAGTCACCAAAACAGATTTTAAAAATAACAAATATATTTCTGCAACAGCTGAATGGTGGAGCTGAAAAGGACCAAATCCAAAAACACTAATACCTACTGAAAAGTCAGAAGACCGAGGAGCTTAGAAGGGGAGCTTCTATCTGTGTAACTTCTGCTAATTGCTCTAATGAGAGTTAAACAAGTTTTTGGCCAAATTCTGACAATCCAAAACTTGACTCTACCACGAATCCTTCAGCGGGGCTACAACCCAACCATTCTTATGGCAAACAAATCATGTACATTCATTAGCAGACAATTTCATCCTTGAAGCTAAATTCACTTGTGTTCCTGGAATTAAATTAAAGGACTCACCTCCAGCTCACATACCATCTACACTGRATGGCTTCAGGCAAAACTTAACAAYTGGAATGGAAAAGAAATTTGTACACACTGCAAAGAGGAAACAGTCCCAGGAAAATGGACCTTCGGAGATGGATACTGTGAGTACAAACATACTAGGTATTCACTGCTTGAGAACTCCGCTGCTTCTACTGCTCTCAGTAGTATTTGTCAGCAAGCTGGCTACCTTCTTTTTTTTGTTGTGGGGGAGGCAGTTGTTGGGTTTTTTTTCTTTTTAAGTCATTAGGCATTCATAAGACTTGTTTGTTACTGTGTGTGTTTCGTTTCTATAATTAAGATATGAGTTGGAAAATAAAGTTAGAAAATAAATTGAGAGAACATCTATGTTCAGTGGTTTAAGCAAAAGCATAGGCAATCAGGAAGGTTGATTTACTCACTATAAGGAACTGTCAAATCAAAACTATAACTTTGCCATTGTATTGCAATCTTGTTCTGAAGGTGCCTAAGAGGTGCTAAAGCATTTGGGGAAAAAAAAATCCTTCCCAGTAAAAAACAAAGTGTCTAAAATGCCTACCCCCTGAGAGACATCAATGTAAGCCCCTAAATGCTGGTTAAGTTAGGTTGTTTTCTGCTCCGTATTCTGGCTTTTTTGTACTACATTCTTATGTTCCAAGCTCTCCCAGTGCGTTATACCATGTACCTTATACCATAAGTTTAGGCATCTCTGTCACTTAGAGCTGTGGATTTGGGGATGAAGAAATGGGAAAGTGCATTGCTTAAGTTTCTTTGGGGACTTGGACCTTCTATTTACACGGGCTTTTATTTTTCCAAATAGAAGTTGTGAATAGTTAACAGACATGTACGAAGATTTTCGAGATTTTTGGATGAAAATTACAATACAGGTGCTTTATTATTTCTCATAACTAGTACAAAGGATTCCAAGTAGGAATTCTTAGGATGTAACCCAGATGCTAATGACCTGGGGCAAATAACTAATATTTCTTGGCTTCCACTGATCCACCTAACATGGTCTAGAGTATAAAGAAAGAGGCATAAAGGAGATGTATAAAGGAAGAAGCACAACAGATCAGTAAAATCTAAAGTAGAAAAGTCATAAGGACTATTAAATGGTTTAAGATCATGAAACATCTGAGAGAAATGAGATGATTAAAAATATACATGTGCATAACCAAGACACAAATCCTGCTTAATACACATTTTTTCATCTTCAAAAAATTCCACAAGGAAAGAAATATGGCACACATGAAGGAAAGGGTATAGCCTAGTTTGCTTCTGAAAGCTGATGTGAAATACTCCACGCAGACACGCCAATAGGAACAGGTTTATAAGAAGACAACATCTCTGAACGCATGGTATCACTGACTGTAAGGGTACATTGGAGAGAGAGGAATGAAGAAAGATAATTGCAGGTTCTGTCATGAGAACCCACAGAAATACTAAGACTCACCTAACTGACCTATTACCCGTTTGTTCAAGAGCATTTCCTCAGTGCACTAGAAATACAGCCAGCGAGGATCAAATCAAGGGAGGCTCGATTAGATCTAGAGCAGAGAGGGATAAATGGCCTGTAAGGCAGTGTCCAGTCAGAAGGCAGTCTGTAACGTCCAAAAAGGAGGGATTTTGCAGTATAAGAGGTGAGTAGACTGTGTCAAGATAGCTGTAGACAGGATCATGAAACCGTCAGCAATTGTGTGCAGCTGCAGAATTATGTAACCATCAACAGTTGCATATAGCTGCAGGGAGAGGCTCTTTATTCGTTTAATTGCCTACAATACCCATTATCTTTGGGATGAATCTGGCTAGAGGCCCAGAGAATTTAGAAGATGCCATCTCTGCTTTCATCAGCAAAGTGAGGAGATTCTGTCTCTTTTCCAGTAGCTTGTAAATAAAACAACACGTGGCTGTTCCATGGGCTAGTTCTTCTCAAGACTCCAAGCAATCCCTAAAGCATTTCTGAAGAGGTAGAAAAAGAAAATATATCCAAAAAATGCACACAATGCCAATAAAAATTTCAATTTAATAGTTGAATTATTAATAAATTATAATTAATAAAAATTACTATTAACAAAAGTCTCAAAACTTATTTGCTAGGTGCCTAAACAGCCTGTTCCTTTCTGGTAGGCTGCAGGCCCATTAGACTACTTACTGTTACCGAGTTAAGGCTGACTGATTAAAACTCCCATGAGTACTCGGATACACACGAAGGCACTATCAAGATAGAGAGATTAGAGGGATTTCAGAGGGAGCTTTATCCAAGTGGAAACTGGAATCTATATTGCAAATTATCCCTGCAATTGTTGTTTCCTACTTCGCATCCAAAACCCAGTGTGGAACACCACAAAATCCCTCGCTTCCCCTTCCATAACTCTGCTTTTAAGCTAACCTTATAAACCARCTCTCTCACCCCTGTTATAGTTAAGCCCAAATAAGCATAAGGCCATGGTGCCACGCGCTGGCTCTCCATATTACACTCTATCATTTCAGAATTTCCTTATTTTTTTTTTCAATTTGCTACTWATGTATTTTCTGTTACTGGGCTTTTTTCCATCTGGAATCAGTTGCCTTCATTTAGGTACCAGGTTAGCTGCTGCCTGAAAGGACCATCTGAGCATGCAGTTTTCAAAACCAAAGCCYTGTTTGCATGCCAGTCATCCAAGACTTGCCTACAATAAGCCTGAGGCTTGAATTTGTTCGTAAGTATTCCCCCCGACCTTTTCTGCTCCTCTCTCAAAGTACTCCTCAGCTGAGGAGAGCAGTTTATCCAGGAGATCTTTCCATGAGGTCTCTCCACCCAGCTCTTTCCTCCAGCTGAGGCATACTGCAGYCTTGTGCCAAATTCAGCAAGATGCAGCACATTGAAAAGCACTGTTTATTTTCCCAGGAAGTAGCTGCAACACATCCTTTCCCCTCCCCACTGAAGGAAGCAGACTTCCCAAGCACACGTTCAAGATTCCAGATGTCTTTTCTGTAACACTGAGCTCTATTGGAGCAAGCTGCAAGGGGGTTCTGGGAACAGACATATGGAAGAGGAGCTGGGGTCGACTTGCCTATCTGTAGATCCCTAGAAAACTGATTTTTGTGCCGATCTCTTTAGGAAATGACTACCTAGCACTCACCCATGGCTACCCTAGAAGACAGATGGCCCACCCAAAGAACTGCAGAACATTTATTCTCGCAATATACCACAAAGCCTTGACTGTATATYGTGGAGGTTAACGAAACCGTGAAGAAAACATGTTCTTGCTGAGATTATTGCTTCTGGGCARTAGAGAGCACCAGCCAATCTTAGTCCAAATGAATGGGCATGACAGACAGACAGATTAAAAATGTTTCCAAAGAAGCTTTGAGACACAGGGTAGCTGTGATATGACWATTTTTTTCTATTCTCTCCATTCTGCAATCAGTATTTGACTGCAATTCTTACTAGTATCTGAATCTAGCGCTCAAGAAAAGATTTGGAGTGCATTACCCTTGAGTTTTTCTCCTAATGAAAAGTCCTGAAGTAACCCAGCCCGGTCACATCGCCWGGGCTCAGGAAGAAGCTAAGCAGCCCCCCTCCTTCCCCCAAGAGAAAGTCTGCTGCATTCTTATTTATTTCCCTCCTCAGCACTGAAAAGTTATTTCTGAATGCTGTTTGAGAAAAACATGGCCATTCAGCAAACTGCTGCTATCCAGTCCCCCTGATATCTCTACATGTTCTTAAACTATCACAAAAGCTCTTTATCCCGCAAATAGTTCACACAGCCTGCATGGCTATGAACATACATACACGCATTCCTTCGTTACCTCTCCCATGAATATATTCTTTGCTTTGGTATGATACCATGTGTATCCGGGGTGTATCATAAAATTTCTGAGAGGGAGAAGTTGTGTTCTCAGATACGTGGTTTGTTTAATGTTGTGGATGCAYAGAGAATGCAAAAGAAGAGTGCAGCAGATGAAACCTGTGTTATTATATTGGGGATCTGTAACAGTCTTGGTTTTAAATATGCAGAGAAAAGGAAAAATAAGAATTTGGAAGAAACTGACCCAAAACATAAATAAAATCAGAAGTTTCTGCAATTGACTCTGAGATTCAATTCTCCTTAAATCTCTGGGACTCTTTCATGTTACAGTAACATACAGTATAATGGGTGTCTGTGGGTCTCGAAAGAATAGAGAGTGCTACCAGAGCTACAAATACAAGAGCAATGTTTGAAGCTACATCGTTTCCATCACCCCAAAATTATGGGCTGAACTCTCTAAGCAGGTATAAGTCAGTGGATGGCAGGAAACTATCCTTGGAGTGGACTCTACCTACTACTGACAGACCAGTAAGAATGTATCAGAAATTTAAGAGCAAAACAAAGTCCTGTCATTATAATAAATAAAACTCATCTCTATTTAAGTCTTGGATAATCTGCAGAGAATTCTYTCTCACTCATCTCTTTTACCAGTATGAGCCTCTCCAGATCTTACTAATACAGAAAAAGTAGAATAAAGATATGCATGTTCTTACTTTCAAATGGAAATTAAGTACTGATTATTGTCAAAAAATATAAACAGTGCAGAAGTACAAAAAGAGGAATAGACCAAACTGATAATGATTTTCTCATCCCAAACTATTGGATCTTAATATCTTCAGGGAAGATTTCAGTCTAATGGGAACAGTCTTCAAGGAATGAGAAGCCAGTGCCTTGGAACTTGCCTCAGGCTCAGTGTCTTTGAATCCAAYAGTGCAAATCTTGGGACTTCTCTACCAAGACGATTTAGGATGTCACAGAGCCTCTCAATGCAATATGTTTATATTCCTCTCAGCTCCCCTGCTATACTACTACTATATTTACCTTTGCTGCTGTCAGTCTCTTAAATGTCATTTTGWTCAGCATAGGATTTTCCCAAACTTCGGATTTACCATGTCCTTAAAAGATACCTTCTTAAGCTATGCTTTGCTTTAGCATTCCTTCAGGCACGGCCTCAAATAATTGTGGGTTTTTTGGATGTAGCTTGGGATACACTGGTAGAGGAATAAGAGAGCCAAATTGAGATTTTTTATTTTACTTTAGGCCAATCTGTTATTTATCGGAGATTTTCACCTCTACCTCTATAATACATMGAGTGACTCTGATTTTCTTGGAGAATTCCAAGGATACTCACAAATGAACTGGCTGGTGTGATGCTAACTCTTGCCACTGAATGGGTCACTGGTGCCTCTCCATGGCAAATGTGGCAAGAGAAGATGTAGACCTGAAGTCGTACCAAGAATCTTAAGTGAAATCATTTTCGTGATTCTCAAGTCTGACCATGTGTGCAAAAAGGGCCATAAAATTTGACMCAGAGATTCCTTCAGAGTTTAAAAACTTTCAGCTGAACTTCAGCAATAATGTTCAGTTTGGAGTGACACAGTGAATGACAGGAAAATTCAGACCATCCCTCCTTATATATATTGGCACCAAACTAGAAAGAAATAAAAAGAAATCCAGTCTCCCCCACCCATCCCATCCAGTAGAGCACATTTCCAAACGCTCGTTGTTCCACAGTATAACAAATAAAGTAAGAGCAAGAAAGTTCACCCTTAGTCTGCTGGAGCCTTCAGGTTCATTTTCTTTCACAATTGAAATATTTATCTTGGAAAAGATAGTCCTGCTCCTCACCATTTACTACATTTTCATACAGCTTAAAGTAACAGTAGGTAGCAAAGAGAGACCTGTTTTAGGAATGGATTGCTTTAGCAGCCTATCTGGGGAAGTCTCCCACTCCGTGACACCTGGTGAACATMATTCAGACAACAAGTGGATACTTGTTTCCTAATCAAGAATGTGGCATTTAAACACCTGGTCTCCTTGATTCATGGATTAACCAATCACACAAAAACATGCCTGGGATCTAGGCTTAACATTGCTGATGTTCTATACTGTATTCAAACTCCCTAATCTAATATTCCACTAATGGAATAACCAAGCTCATTATTTGAGAGAGCTCCAGAGACGATAGCTTGTTGGCACTAGRCATTTTGCTCAACAGCTGGAGCATTCATTTAATGAGAAAACTGAGTAAACATATAAAGCATTTCTTTGGTTTTACATGGAGATTTCTCAACAAGAAACAACAATTTTTGGACTACATAGGGCTTCAGAGGTAAATTTTTCCATGAACATCTCTTCCCTTCTTTCTTCCTGGCTCATCCSCTTAAGATTTTCTGGTTTTCTTTGCCCAAAGTTGTTGGCTTCTTTTCTCTGGTCTGGCCCTGCATGGGTTTCAAGAGTATTCGGAGAAGTTTTGCAAAGCCTCTGGGGATCACATGGTAGGAAGAGGTGCTTTAAAAACATGTTAAAATAACGTTGCTGTTAAATGGAATTCAGAACTAATGAAAGATACTAGGTTGACTGAAGTCTCCAATTTGTTTCTATAAGGAATACATTTCAGGTTAGCCACTCGAAAACRTATGGACAGTATTTATTGACATTTCCATGCAAACGGTCGGTCATTAACTGTTCTTTAATACACTCACATTTGAAGCTCTTTGTACCTCTCATTTCTTTCCTAGTCAGACAGTCATTTACTCTGCATCCTGCAGAGAGGACACAGAGACACTAGCCAGGTAGAAGAKGTCTGGCAAAACAGCTAGCTTGTGCGTGACCTGCCAACACATTCATACCTTCTTGCACCACAGTAGGAAGCAGATTCTAGAGCCAGACACCCTTCTTGTGCAGATGCACCTGTACACATGCATCTACATTTTGGCCAAATTAATTTGGCCGAGTCTTACTGGATGAGTTTAATCTATAGAAGGAGTAAAACATGCCTTGCTGTGGCATGAGAAGGGGATGGCTTCCCCCTTATTAGTCTCATATAGAAAATTATACTTCTGGTGTGACAAGACAGTCTCACACACCACTGTAAAGACCTACAGCAGGAAGAAATCCATAGATAAAGAATTCAGATACAAATAAAAATAACATCCCTCCCCAAAATAATAGCATAATGTAAATAAGATGTTACCTAAACCATCCTTGTGCCTTCTCAAGAGTAAACCTCACTGCTTTGTTCCCTGTTGCTCTCTGTCATGGGATTAGATTACCCRTTGCTCAGAGATGAGATGCTCTGTCAGCTTTGATTTCTGGGCCTGGTCTGCCTTTAACAGRAGGAATAGCTCCAACATTCCTTCAAGGCCGTAGTCCCACAAGAATGAAGGCAGATTTCCCACATAGGCACAATACCTGCTGCAAGGTTTTAGCCTTCAACTCATTCCTGCAGAAATCTTGCAAAAAAAAAAAAAAAGATGTAATCACAGAAACCCCCTACAAACACATTAGTTTTCCTGTGGTGTGTTGGTTCCTGACTCACCCTCCTCCCCCATCACATTACATAAACTTGAAACTTCTCCATGACTGTTTATTCAACATGTTTTTAGATGAATGGTATTGTACCTTTATTGTTATGAATTCTGCTTGCTGATTTCTAGGAAGAGACTGTACTTTCCATACCACTGAGATTACATAAAGGGAACAGAGCTACAGAGCATTTGGCCATTCACTTCTCAACAGGGAAGCTCGTTGGTTTAATTACAAAAGTTTGCATTGTGCTGACAGCTCTGCATTTCTCCATATTACAACTTCACATCACTAAAAAAGATGACTATTACCATTACAATTAAAACACAGTTTCTCCCCCTTGGAAAAGGAAAAATCTGCTCAACAGAATAAGCTAGAGATCATTTTGAAAGTGTCAGTCAAAGGCATAGCACTGCTAGCCTCAGATAAAGCTTAGAGGATTAATAGTCTCTGATTTTCACATGCCACTACTGAAAGCAATTTTTTTTAAATAGAACGGGCTCTTTTTTAGGGAGGCCATTTACAAAGATACTTCCATAGCAGGTAACATTCAAATCATGTAGCAAAATACTAGCCTCTTGATGCTCCCCGAAATCTCTCCCCCCTCCAAAGCTTCACTCACCTAATTCAAACTCAATTGAGTTCCACTACTGTCAAAAAAGATATCAGTCTCCTCCATTAATGGGAAGCCACTGGCACGCCTAGCTCTAAAATTGAGCCTATACAATGCAGTGGTAAAAAGGGTCCTGAATATATGTGGAGAACATTCAGAAATAGCACTTCAAACAGGTGTTTTAAGGAAAGATCAAAAAAATATATCCAATGCCAGTAAGCTCAGAAAAAATAGTGTTCTCCCAGAAAAAAATCTTTTGTGCATTGTTTCAATAGCAAAAACATCATTATAATTTTAATAGCGGAACTTTTGAAAATACTCTCCCAACTGAAACATCTTGGGTCAGCTCAAACTGAACCACTTTTCATTTGTCCAATCAACAGAAAAACACCTATAGTTTCAAAAGCTCTAATTATGAACCAAACTCTACAGCAAATACCATATGGGTTCAGGTTATTTTATGGTGTTGGCTGCCATGTACCTCTACCCCAACTACTGTAATATTTAAGATTTAGATCTGAACACCATAACTCTATTCAGATTCTCCYGATGTCTGTGAAGTGAACAAGACCATGCCATACACCCAAGTTTTGGCCAGCTAACAATTTCTTTGGGGCTCAAATGCAACTGTACCGCCAGGATCTCACACAATACTTAGCAAGCAAATGTAGTCCAGATAATCAGTGTATCTCAAAAACAGGAAAAGGGTCACAGCCCTGAGAAATAGGTTCCCAGTGAATTCCCTTCACACATGCGACCTTGTTCTCCCTAACTGAACAGCTGTGAGCCAGCTGAAATATAAGAATCTCTGTCCTCCAGACTACACTCTCTATTCTGGGTTTAACACAATTACACAGTTATATTGTGTAAGAAAAGTCAGTCAGRGGAGAGAGACAAATGGTTTTATTTCTCATCCAGCTACATAACAGATTACTAGGAGCACTAACTCATCTGTCTTCCTACTATTTTACTTTCATTATAGGTTGGAATGGGAAGTCATTTTTCACAGGTCTGATCTTTAACTAGTTAGAAATTAAACTCTTCAAATTGATGCATCCTGCGAAATGGAACATCTGTTATGCTGGGCTTTGGTTGCACCTTRTTTATCATCCATCATGATCTCTAAACCTAGCCTCACCAGATTCTCCAGCTAGATTCAAGGCAAGCAAAAGGTATGTGATACTGAGCCAAAAACGGCTGAAAGCACGGTCATGAAAAAGAGTAGAGTATCAAAATCTAGCAGAGAAATCGCACTATCTATCTCAAGCAACTTCATCTGCCCCAGCTGAGCGGGTAGGTCTGTCTTTCACCTTTCCCAGCCTCTCCCTCTCACTACATCCTGTCAACTGCTGCTGCCAGGCTCCTGTCTGTAGCAGCAAACAATACGTAGACATCCTGTATGCTTGGTCCCAAGCTGATCAAAGCAATTACTACTACAATATCCAGTCTGCTGCTCCAGCATGATGTTAGGTTTCAGTGTGTGGACTGTCTCCCCAACTGCAGAAAGCCTCAGGCCCTCAGTCTGCCTGAACTGGAGCATGTTGTGCAGGCAGTGGGATGCAAAGGATAGAATTAGCATAATTCCCTGCTTCTCTTCTTGAGGCTGCTTGGAAGGAGCAGGATGCCATTACATTTTTCCTCCTGGGATGTGGGGAGCATTTTACTTTATCTTTTGAAGATGTCTTTTCTTTTTTTTCTTTTTTTTTTTTTTTTTTTTTTTTAAAAGCATGCAACTGAACTCTGCTTCATCCTCAAAGATCTTCAAAGCAAGAGGTGGCCTTGATGGATGGTTCAGCATAACCTCATATGTAACACGTGCTACATAATATTATTCAGATCTCTGCACTCCACTTCTGGTTGAAATAGAGAATTAGGCTCTTAGGAAAAACAAACATGTTTGATTTAAGCAATGTTCCATGCAAGGATATTGCTACTGTACTCCTACCTAAGTTGCTCAGATGGCTAGCTTCCACCACTAGTAATGAATCGCAAAAATTAAAAAAAAGCCAGCTGCTTTCAGCTGCTGGATCTTAATGCTCTTTCCCTTGTGAGAATACAGGGTCAATCATTTGCTGTGCTCTCAGACAGAGGCCTATAGACTATTGATCTCTGTTTTGAAAAGCTGATGATACTGATGGTCTCAAATTTCTCTCTGTGAGCTAGGCTTTCATTCAGGCTCATTACTGTCGCTTCCCTTCCCCTGCTTACCCCTATAACTTCGCTAAAGTAGGGGACAACAACCTGGCTACATGTTCCAGAGACAAAAACATTTCCAATACTGCTCTGCTTAYACATTATACAAGTACATCTACCGTTTCATCCACCGCATCAAAGATTTCTCTTTTCTTTCCAATCTCAAACGAACACCAGGGAAGTGTCCAGTGATCTAAGCTTGCTTCTCTCTCCGCTTAGCTGAGCAAGCACTACAGTAACTGCCATTTCCTATTTATGAGAGCAAAGCATTAAATTAATTGCTTTGAAACACTACCATTATGGTCACCAAGAAACTCTAGAAGTAATTAAAAGGATTTTATGAAGAAATACAAAAAAAAAAAAGTCCAATCTCTGCACCAAGTGCTTTTATTGTTTCTCATTTTATAGCCAAAAGGATTTCTAAGATATTCAGGCTGAGTTGCTGTGACCTTTCATTCTCCCAGCTCTTTAATTAGCAGAATTGCACAGCTTCACCTTAAAATGCTGTCACCCTAAGAATGTGGTGACTGGCATAGAATTGACTGTATTATGTAAATAGTAGGGCTGTGCATTTCCACGCTGTTGCTGCATCCATCCGAGCCTCATATACGAGACCTTTATGAACATCAGTTATTTACAACTCACTACATGCCAGCAAGTACATGCGAACATTACAGAGATTCTAAACRCACTCTGCCACAATTGCTTCAATTGCTCTTTTCATCCTCTATTTCACGTTACCAAAAACTGGAAACAACAACAAAGCAATGAAGGCTCAGGAACAGAGCCCAGGAATGAGGACAAGAAAAATCAACCTGTTAAAAACCAGAATGTTTATTGCCAGGAAAAACTAGTTTAGAACAACAAAGAGAACACCTTTCTCAGCCCAAAAGGTAGCTACTGGGRTCAAATCCCAAATCAAATGAACTCCCTGCTTTATACAAAGGTTCACGTGTTACACACCTGCACACACAGCAACAACCTCCCTTTTACAAGATACCTCAAAAATGAGTCAAATATACTAATCAGTAAAACAAGAGGCAGACCTTGCCCTGACCTATCATCATCTTTCTTAAAACGCCTTTCCCCATGTCAGTACTGTTAGTGGATTTAACTGTGCCCATAGACAAGGAAATGCCCCTAGCACGGGAGTTGAACACGACTAAGTCTTTTCAGCAGTTCTCGCTCATATGTTACTCTGTCACCCCTTGGTCATTAAAATCAAGGCATATACACAAACCAATCTGAATAGAACCCCAAAGTGGGAAGGGAAGGGAAGGGAAGATTTTATTCATTTTAAAGAAGCTGCTTACTGCATTTTGATGTATGTTGGTGCACAGCAAAGGTGGACTGCTGTCATGGTTATAGAGTGACAGAGATTTCTAAATTCTGTTTCTGGATTGTTCTATTTAAAAAAGCTTTCAGATTTTCCCATCCTWCAGGTTTTGTTCCTCTCCTTCCCTTATAGCCATTTCCTACCATGCAGCAAACAATTCCTTCAGGGTAGAAAGGGGTTTTGTTATTGTTGTGCAGCTGCTGAATGATGCTAGTTGTGTGTCACCAGCTACCGAGAAAAAGACATTTGCGCTCAAGTTGACAGTCTGCCTGGAATCCGTCACTGCGCGTAAAGGCCCAGACAGAGGCTGGCAATGCTGAACCGCGATGGTTCTGGAGGGTACTGGCTCAGGACACGTTGCCKCCGAAGTGCTGAATTGCCTCCATGCCCTGGCACTTGGAAGAATCAGCCAAGGGAATCATTACAGACTGAGTGCTTGTACCACAATTATTAGTACTGATAGCCACTCTGAAGAAATGGTTCTGCTTGAAATTCTGCGGAGCWTTATCCAACTTTCCCTTTCAACTCTACTTTTTAAGCTCCCTCCTCTCCCATGGCATGCYGTTGTCCTGTTGCTGAGTTTCCACACAATGGATGTGAGCTCCTGGACGACTTTTGGGGGTTTCTTTTCAGTCAATAGCAACATCATCTAATCCATCATTAAGAGAGCACTGCAATTATAGCAAGGGCAGATGGGTGCTGGGAGGCAAGGATAAGAAGGCCACAGTACTCCCTGTTAGCATCAGCCAGCGCAGTGCACTGGGGCAGCTCTGTGTGCGCCTAGCCTCTCCATGAATGTCCTGGCTGCAGCCAGCCTCAGCTCACAGAACCAGCCTTTTACCCAGGACCAAGCAGCCAGCTCTGGCAAAGCCTTCTGGTGCAACACACTGCAGTGCATTGCTGGGTGTTTCAGGTCCCCAGGATGTAAAACGAGTGCTCTTCAGTGAGCTCCACCAGGCCATCGTGAGAATAAAGTGTGGCACAAATTAGAAGCTGTATGTTCCTAGACAGACAATTTTGCTGGATAGATTGAATGAAAAAAAATTCTCAYAATGTCACTGGGAGCAGAACTGGACCTACAGTATGATCCTGGAGATAACCAGGAAAATGACAAGTTTTAAGACAAAGAAGACTTCAGTAGCTGACATAAACTCGACAAGCTTTTTGTGCTTACCATGAAAACGAAATGCAAGTGTCATTTGCCCATTTAAGGGGTCTTCCATCCTCAGCAGGATAAATGTATGCCAATCATAAGGCCAATAAAGCTAGTCTACTTCTAGCACTCCAAATAGCTTTTTTTTGAGCTAGCTCACATTTCTGCCAATGCACAGGTATTACTTTGGCTGAGGTAGCTTGTAAAGTTTATGCACAAGATCAGRACCTCAACTGCTTTTTATTAGAATTGCTCTTGTAAGGTCAAATCAATCACAGAGATTCGTATGAGTTTCCACCAGTTAAGAAGTGCTGGGGGTGTCTGGGGCACTTGGCTCTGCTCTCTAAACTGACATAACAGAAACCTAGTATCTGATCTTCCTGGAGGAACAGARTCATGGTTTCAAAAAACTCATCCAAGCTTTATTGCATACACCTGCACTGAACACTCAGAGGTGTGTTCTGCGTATATACCTTTGCCATCCTCTCAGCATCTTACTCAACAGACACTTCCCCAAATTACCCAGCTGGCATGAGCACATGCATTTGGAAGCCAGACCCTGATGCAGTGTGGCATCACTCCAGGAAGTCAGTTTAAACCAGCTGAGAATCTGACCTACATTTACCTGCTTAATTTAGGGCACCCTGCAACTTTCTGTGCTCATTTGCAAAAGCCTGATCTACTGTCTACATCACTGTACTCAARTCTGTTAGGAAAAAACATTTTACTTCGTTCGCACTGAGTGTATAATCAAGTCTTTGCCTCTACTGTGCACCGGGGAGAAAGGAGGGATGTATTTTTTTTTAAGAGGTGTGATGTGATTTTTATTGTATGACTATTCACCTGCTTTCTGTGACCTCCTAAGTATATTTAAGAGGGAATCTGACACTGGGACCAAACATGAGACTGGGGGAGAAGTCAGCTAACAAAAAACACATGTGCTCAAGCAGTTTGCTTTGCCTTGCTAATATTGAAGAAATTTGTTTTGCTCAGTAAAGCACTTGCACTTCAGCTCAGTCCTGCAGGGAAAAGCTAATCCTCAAGTTATGGCAATATAACCAGTTGATATGGGGAAGGAAGGAGGGGCCCAGAAAACTGAGGGAAGGAGGAGGGAAAAAAAAAATTCAACATTCTAGCCTGACCTGACTGCAGGTTCACACGAGAAGAGGTGAAGCTGCAGCTGTCACGCTGGAGGGAAATGCAGTCATTTATAAACCCAGTGAAATCTCCTGGGAAAGAGAAACAACACACAGACGCACACACATGAGCATTCCTTAAGACTAGAGCTAAGGGCAGGTTTTTCCCACCATATGTGAGAGCCAACGCAGTCAGAGAGGACTTTGGCACTACTCTTACTGCAGCTCCCGCCAGATTTGTTTCCTGTCCCTACACAGGCAGATGTCACCAGCCTTTTCTGCACTTTCAGTCTRGTGTCCAAGACTTCCTCTGTTATGAGAAGTTCTACTGTCAAAGCCTGAAAATTCATTCTCTTGCAATATCTCTTAACATGCAAAAAGTCTCATGAAAACGGTACTATTCAAGGGGGCTGAACACAGGGGAAAAAAATATTTTTTTCTTGCGTTTCTCTTCCTCTCATAATTCTGAACATTTCTTCACTTTCATTAGAGATTTGACTCAACTGTCTGTTATTGGCGATCACGTGAGTATTTTTGTCTGTGCAGCTGGATAGGGAATAATCATTGCGAATACACATGATTTGATACTGATATCTCTTCAGATATTTCAACATATCTTAGAGGCAAGGGAGAGAAGCAATAATGACTGCTCAGGAGGCTATCAACCAYAGCAAACAACAAATCATTCAGAGAACCATTTCATCAAACAGCAGTGGAAAATTGTGTATCTAAACTGGTCTGTGACCTMCAGGGGCAGAGGAATTCAAATTGCAAGAGGGGCTCATGGGGAAAAAAAAAAGCCAGCAGGCTTCCCAGACCAAAATAAAAACTACAGTTGTGAGCTAGTTTGTTCACATCCAATAACCCAAGGAGGCTTTCTGACTGCCTCTCAACTTCTTTTTGTGAGAAAAGATAAAATTAGGAGAAAAATACAGCTAGTTTCTTGCAGTAGCTACTTGGGTTCATTGTTTCTGTGACCTGCCAGCTAGAAAGATGCGATGGGAATGTTCTTCTTTGTGCTAACTGCCCTAGAAACATGTGCTTAGCCTGGCAGGGGAGCCCGGGGCTTTAGCAAAGGTCAAATTATATCCTGCTAATTGCACCAGCATCATTTGACTATCTCCACATGAGCCTGTCAGGTTTGTGCATGAGCAACCAAGAAGATCTTAATGGACTTAGGAGGCTGAAGCAAGCAGTAAGACCAGGCAAGAGCTAACTCTGAGTGGGCCACAGTGGGAGAGTGTCAAATCCTTTCAGGGTTAATAACACGCCTTCCCAGGATGCGAGTTAGAGGCTGAGGACTCCGGTTCGCATTGAACCCGTGTGCTGTGTTAGGTAATTACTGCACAAGAGAAAAACTCAGCAAGGCTCCCCCCACCAAGAAGACTTTCACAGAAAGAAAAGAAGAGAAAAGAGAAAAGGAAAAGAAAGCCCACCCCAACCAGTGCAATTAACAGAGTGCTGCAGCTTTCCATCACATTTCCCTCACCACCAATCAACTCCAGTTGTCAGCATGTATCTGAAATGACCCAYTCGGTGAAGCCAGCAGCCCAGCTTGTACAGTAAGGCAAAGGATAAGATTTCAGGAAAGGCTGAAGCCCACCGTTAAGGGATTTGGTCCTGATAAATTGCCTGTCAGCTACAGCTGAAGTACAATGTTGGCTGACCTTTTCTTGATGAGTAATAGCCAGACTTTACTGAGTACAGAGATACCTGACTTCCATGGAAACCAAAGTTTAGTTCTCATGTGATGTGTAAAATCCAGTTCACTTACTTGTGGGAGGAGATAGCTGTGAAAATAATAATAAAAAAAAAAGAGTAGCCAAAGGACTAATGCTACTTTTGCTTCCATATACTCTCTGCTCTGCAAGGGCGTAAGCTGAAATGCAACAGTAATATCTCAGTTGCTTACTGTTGGTAAAACTCCCTGCAAAATCATGACCAAATACGTGCACAGAAAGACAATTCCTGCTTCAGAGCGCCAGGAATCAGAGTAGACAAGACAGATAAAAAGRAATTTTTACTACCCCAGATGTACTAAGTAGAGGATCTAAGACCTAGAGAAGCTAAATGACTTGTCCAAGATCAAACAAGGGGTTGGAGGTGGATCTAGGATGTAAATCCATATGTTATTTGAGCTTATTCAGTATTCTGATCATGCTTTCTCTCTTACACAGTAACTCATATATAAGGTTTGGGTATACAGCTCGTAATACCATTTATTACATTCATACATTTTCTAGCATATGAATCCAAGCTCCTCATGAGTTTGACTTCTGTCTTTAACTGGCAGGCTTGTTCTGGAGCTAACAGGTGTGTTACAAGTGAATACAGAGCACATTCTCAATTCACAAAACATATGCTGTGAAGCAAATTAATACAGACCTAAGCCAGAGAGCAAACACTGAACCATCAAGCAACATCCAGTCCCTCTTCATCTCTGAGACCCCACTGATTAGCACCATGTCTTCCCATCCCTTCAGGGAATGGAAAAGAAAGGGAACTGTATCAGAAAGAAGAAGCAAGAATTTGGAGAAAGGCTATAGTTGACATGGCACATCTGCGTCGTTGAATGAATCTTGTTCCTGACTCCTCCTCCCTTTCTGGTGGGTTTGTATAAATAGAGAATAACGAGCATCTGATGCTGCCAATCCATCCAGACCCCTTGTTAACTGTATCTGTTAACACAGAACATACAGTTCTGTGAAAAGGACTGCAAGGATAAACATCTTCATCTTTTAATCACTCCCTCCAACCCATCTTGATATCATTACTTTGTACAGAAAAGCTAGCCGGAAGGTGTCAGATTCAAGACTCCTCTTAATTTAAGAGCCATACTATACCAGCTGAGAAATTCCCTTGTGCTCCCCTTTTCAGAGTGATTTTCCTTTTTCAAAATCATTGTTACAGAAGAGGAGAATGGCTGCAACGGGGGGAAAGAAATCTCCTTTGATTCAAAATATTTTCCATAGAAAATTTGGGGCCAAAGAAAAGGTGAGGTCYCCAAAGTGTTCATATGACAGTAACTTCTGACCAGGCTGAGATGGGGATCCCTACAGGACAGTTTAAAATTAGCCTGGGTAACAGGACTTCTGCTGGAGTCCTTGGGAATTGTTCCACAGCCAAATTTCTTTTACTCTCAGTATATTTTTCCTGATGCTCAGCCAAAGTCTGCCTCTCTGTTTCATTCTGTTAAATGTGCCTGTATCTTCTTGTGCCACTCAATTCCTCTCCCCCGGGGAGTTTTCACCCTCAAGATTGTATAGCTTGCTTATTATTATAACTCTTCTCACAGATTTAATCATGGCAGTGGGTGAAAGGGGATGGGACAGGCAGATAAAGCTTATCACATAGATTTTAAGCATGATTTCTCAATCCTGCTGAGAGGTACCTTCCATCTGAACAGTGGAGACCCCTGATTTGACATTTCCTCTTCAACAGACCCAGTAGGGGAACCGGTRTCTCCTGAAACCTGGGACCATGCCCTATTCCACTGGTTGAGAAGATCTACATTAGGAGGATCTTACCCTGTGCGGGACTTAGCCTTTCCTTTTCCCCCTTCAAAATAAGTTACAGATAACTGGATAAGCAGTCTCCTGTTTTCAGGATATAGGCCAATGTATTTGGAGCTGCTCCAGCTCCTCTGCTGTGACAAAATCAGGTTAGATTAGCCCCTCTGCACACACAGTGCACAAAGAAATTAGATTGTTAAAAGTGAAGAAAAGATAAGCACCAGGTTTGGAAGGTTCCCCTAGTGTTATTCAGGATTTCTTCCCACGTTGCAGTGGGTTGTTCAATTTTTAATATACATATTTCATTCTTCTTTTCACTGAACCGTTCAACAGCCGTGCAGGGAGACCAACYGTGAAAAAGAAATCATGCCACAGAACTGTATTGTAAATGCACACAGAAACCTGTTTGTAATGGTATCAGGCTTATTGCACCTTCTCAAGATGGTATCATTCCCAACTGCATTACAGTTGCCCAAATTAGCCTGCTGGTCCCAGCTAGTTTACAAACTCCTTGAGGCTGAAATCAACATCTAAATTTGTACAGATGCCAGAAGGCTTTTCATATTCAGCAAGCTGCCTCCCTTGGGCAGAAGTCCGAACATGGCTCTTTAACCACTAYCACCACAACCCTCAACACTGTTCTCTTTTGGATGGACACCACAGTCTGTCTCCAGTGTTCATTCACATTAGCAGATGCTTCAGCTTAGGTAAAGACTTGTAGGACTCAGTCCACCAGGACAGTCTTTTCTGACACTGATTTTCACAAGGGGAGGGCACAAGACAAGGGTAACTTATAGCTGTGCTTGCAAAAAGAACTGGATCCAACAACTGCCAGTCTCCCAAGCATTCAAACCTTCATTCAAGGAAAGCATTTCTCAACCTTTTAATTTTTTTCCTGACTCAATTAGAAAGCTGCAATCATTTTTTCCCTGCCTTTAGCAAATCGCTCTGGCTTCTGCTCCTTCCAAGGTAAGTTGCAGCATATCTTGGCAAGCCCCAGTAACAGGAACAAAAGCACACTGTGATCTGAGAAGGGTTTGGACTTGTGATTTACTCTGAACACTGCTACAGAGAAGCTCTCTCCGAGTGGGTTAAGTAAGACTTTGAGCAGTGCTTTCCACACAAGGAGTGAAGCCAGTATTCATGTGCTTAAAGCCACAGGACAGCACCAATCCATTGGTGAAATAACCCTAGAGTCATTAGGCACCAAGGAGAGATATGTCAAGGAGATGGAAGCCTCCTTTTTGAGTTTCAGGAACAGCTGCATGAATAGAGTTCCTCAAATGCCTCCATTGGCACACAGTAGTAGTTATTTGCTTTTTGGCTTTCAAAGAGGAATGCAGTTGGTTTTGGCTCATCTGCCCTGTCTGCTAGTCTAGGAACCTGATGAGGAGCAAAATCCAGCCAGCCTTGGACAACAGCTGCACCAGTAACCAGGTGGGCCAGCCCAGAGCTGCCATCTGGCACGGCAGGCTAGGTGCTCAATGGAAATCATTTCTCTCAGACTGCCCCCAAGTCAGCTTCCAGGGTCTATATATATAAAAGGACTCATGGAAGGTACCCCAGTGTAGCCAGGTTGTTTTCCTCAATGCCTTTAGGTTCCCCATGAAGTTGAGAGCCATTCTCTGCAAATACGCTCACCTCTACACACTCTCATCTCCCTYAGGGGTTGATAAGATTTCTTCTGACACTGGGATGCCTCTATGGAAAAGTTTAGATATCACTTTGGAGAAGCAGCCAAGTCCTCCTCCATTCAGTCAACCCTTCCTCCAGGTCACTGTCTTGGTCCCAGGGCTCTCGGGAGCCCTTCTCCCACTGCTTCCATGTTCTGCAGCTGCCTTTGGTCTTCATGACAGCAAATCACTTGCTTCATGGGCAGTTCCTCCCCTGCTATTTCTTACCAGTATGGCTAAACTATTCGTCTTCCATCTTCACTGCCAAGCTACTTGAAAATACCATACTTTTTTCTATTGACCAAATACTTTCATTTTCTTTAAAATAAATAAATAAATGTTGGTAAATAATTCATTTCCTGACTGGTTTCTAGAACTACTGCTTAAACACTGCCCTTTCCTAGTAATAGCTACATAGTCAGCCCAGACTTCACTGTTGCTTTCTTCTTCATGTAGGACTCAGCAACTCCTGTCTCCTCCTCCAAATAATCAGGTAGGTTTTCTTCTCAGGCTAGGTCCATTTTCCAATGACAGTTGGAAAACAAAACCAATTGGAATACAAATAACCTCTTTGCAATCTTTCCACCAACTCTCTTGATTTTTCCTGCCGTATCCATAGGCTTTTGAAACAGAATACCACACAGAGTAGATAAGGCACAGCATGTGGCCCCTTTGGATGCATTCAACACAATTGCGTCAGCATGTAGACTCCTCTGTACCAAATGTCATGACACCCACATTTAAGGAGGGAGCAGGCCCTGCTCCACCACCACTGTCCCCATACTTTCTGGCTATAAGGTTGTTAACCACCACCTGTGGATCCTCTTTATCTATCTCTTCATCTCTACACCTGCTAAATAGCTCAGTTCAGACCAGGAATTCAGTGTTGGATTTTGGCATTATTTAATCAAAGAGATGCAACTTTCTTTGGCTCCTTTTGCACTGACATACAGTTCTCTTACATTGTATTCCATAATGAAGGCCACCAGAAGCCTGAAACAGTGTCTGAACACAACACAGTGCTCTCTTTTCATGATGGGCTAACAAAAAAAAAAAAAAAAAAAAAAAGAAAAGAAAAGAAAAAGAAAAAAAAAGAAAAAGAAAAAAACACTCTATTTCTCACTACAGATAAACTTGGCAATCACACTAAGAAAATCAAAGCAGAGCCAGTCTGTCAACTGGAACACTATGCCCACTGAACACAACAGCCTACTCTGGCTGTTACTTTACATGAATCTTAAATTAAACGCCAAATAGTGTTTGGCACAAGAGTCCTGTTGCTGCCCTTAGAGAAAATCTGACACCTTTGCTGTTTCCCACTGCTCTCTACTGCTTGGCTAGAGGCAGGAGAAGTACAGACTGTYTCCCAGCTCCCTGCTTTTTCCCTTATCCTTTTTCCTCAAAGAAAGCATGCAAACAAAGAAATTACTTGTGGTGTTTATTCAAAGGGACTGGGTGTGATGCAGCACTTTGTAGTATCAAACATGGTTTGGAACATATCCTTGGTACTGGCACTTRGTTTCTTGGCAATTCCTTGGCACTGACATGACAGATACTTTCACAGATATTCAGCTTTKCTTTCTCATCTATATCTGCTCCCAGCTTCGGTCCTTTTGACTTTGGGCTCCTCTGGGCATCTTTTGGCAAAACAGAACTGTAACAGCCTTACTACATAAGGTCGTCCATCCAGCTTGGTGTGCCAATACAGCTCTGCCAACCCRGTGAGACCCACCTGCCACACATTTACCATCATTTGGCTATTCCACTCTGCTGTATTTTGAGAAGACACACCGCGTACAACATGCTGAAATCTTCTCTATGAACCAGCATTCTCTAATCGCACAGGGATGAAAATAGGGCCATCAGTTGCATTCCTATGAAGTGGGCTTTAAGACAACGGTCAGGCTATTTTAGCTAAACAGGTAATGACAACTCAGCCACAGTAACTCTCCATGAGCCAACACTGAGCCAAAGGGAAACGGAAATAGGATTTTACTTAGCTGAGATCACCTATGCTTCCTGCACCGTATGAGTCTTGATGAAGTGATGAGTCTGTCCCCCTCTCTGTACTCATCTCTTCCTGTTCCCCAGGCTGAAATATCAATCCAAGGAAAATGATCAATCTATAGAAATGCAGTATTTCCTCCCACCACTACCTCCCATCAGAAATCAGGGAAGAACAGAAATCATTTGATATGACTAAMTGCAAGAATGCCCAGGGATGTCTTCAGGCAAGAGCAGTTATCAAAGCATGTAGCATACAGGGGCACTAACGTACCCCTAGTACCCAGTGAGACTTGCGTTTTTATTCACCTACTTCACTGCAGGTGAAGGGATCAGCTGCGCTAACAGCAGGTACAGGACCTTGGCTTAGCTGCATCCCAGGTTGGTCTTCTGCCAATGAAGTGTGAGATGTATGTTCAGTAGTGGCTATTTCTTTACTAAATAAGGGAGAGTTCTCAGCTGCAGCAGTCACGGCTTCACATTCCCTTAGTGACAACAGGGCCAGAGAGCCTTGGGAGAGCTTGCCATTTCTACCTTGTCATCCCAGACTTCACTCTTGCAGCACCAAAGCTCTCTCTTGGCTACATGGCTTTTGAAGCATTTGATCCAGCTCAGAAAGAAGTGTTAAGTAAGAAATTGTCCACCTGGCCCCTGGGTGCCCTGCAGCTAAGATCTGTGGAAACTGAATACCTGCTGTGAAGGGTGRAAGCAATACTGAGCAACTGCTGTGTATCCAGCCACCAGAATAATCACTGAACTGATCTTACCACCTCACGTTTGCCTTCTACACTAGAAATATATTTTTCTACCAGGTCTGAAAGCTACCAGCCAGAGACTCACAGTATGGAAATAGCCTGAGAACAGCTGATGGCCAAAGCCAGCTGAGGATCTATGACACTGTTTGTCCTACAAGCCTTGAACTCAATTGTGCTCAAAGGATTCCACCACTGGGTTCACATATGCACCCTGCTAAAAGTCCACCTAATCACTACTGCCTGCAAGAGATTCCCAGCAGCCTTAGTGAGGGAACTGCTTCAGCTCTGCAGCTGTGCTCTGGGAAGATCACACTGAGCTTTGTTGCTGTAAGCACTGTGAGAAGATGAGCATTTCCCATGAATCTGTAACTATTCTATGTCCTCACCCAGCTGGAGTCCAGAACTGCAGAAAGGGAAAACAGGAACCAATGTATTTACTGTTTTAACCCTTCACCTCTCAGAAAAAAAAAAGACAAAAGAGCGATTGCTTGCGATCTGAGGTGAAGTTCAGCAAAAGGCTGAAGGGCCRTTTGCCCTTTAAAAGATGCAAGGAGGGAGCAAGTGCAAGAAGGGGTATTAGAGTATTCCAGCATGATCATATTTCCTTTCATTCAGTCCTGTATYGATCACAGAGTTGACAGGACTCCTACAGTGAAGGTGTTTACAGACCTGTCCTGAAATTGTCGCTRCTTCTATGGAAAGAGGAAAGACTGTTGGAGATGGGGAGATTAAGGGGTTCCTGCTTATTTAGAGGAACTCTCTCATCAGGACAAGAGACCYATACAAAGCTAGTGACATTCAGAGGCTACGGGGATGTGTGAAAGGAAAATAAATTGGCTCCAAATGCAGCACTCAGCTGCAGCATGTCAATGGAGCTGCAGATTACAGCAGCCTTAACGTACTATAAAGAAGGAGAATGTGAGTGTCTGAACTCACCATAAATGCAACTTCATACTAGACAATACCAACCCATCTAAGCATCTCAGATGATATAGGCAGATAGTTCTTCTACTCTTATTTCCTTCTCCATTTTGCAAATACTGAAACCAATGCAGAAAAGTGACAATATCCAAGGTTCCCCAGCAAGTTCTCCTAGCTGAAGAGCGGACTAGTAATCATCTACCTTTGACCATTAGCAGGTTCTTCGAAAACAGCTTGGGAAGAGCAGAACCGCAGCCCTCCTCTGGCTCTCCTCTCTGCCTTCCTAATTGTAGCCTTCTCTTGACAAATAGTAGCCTCTGGATTCCGGGCACTTTGCTCAAACCAAGAGAGACACGTTTTCTCCATAGAATTGCTTACCGTCAAAAATGTAATACAAGAATAGAAACAAGAGCACTCCAGCATTTTCCCCTGTAAATCCTGTCACTTGAACCTGCAGTGAGGTTACRAATGATGCAGCAATTTTAATACCACATTTCCTGGACAGCAGCAAGTGACGCTGCAGATACAGAGGGTCATCACTGGAATGCAAGTGTGGGTAGAAGAAAGTTTGAGAAGGAAAAAAATCTCTTTGCAGACACCAACGCTGTATCTGATAAAAAAGAAAAACAAGAATAAGGATGCCAGCTGTTTGGATAGCTGTTCTCAGTTTAATGTTTCTTCCAGGGTAAATATACTCTCCTAAAGAAACAAGACTATAATAAGGCCTGTAAAAATTTGCCTCTCAAAGCACTAGAAAATCCAAAGCATGGAGTCCTGCAGCAGTGAAAGAAGGGCAAGGATATAAAATGCTGCTTGAGGACTACAGTGTATTAAGACCTGACTGACATAGAGACGTCCCACGCAGCCAGGGAAGAGTCACTGCAAGAAGAGCCAACAGCAATTACTGAGGTGATGTCTCAGTCTGTAAGACACAGACCTGGGGAAAAGCTCGCACAGAAATTACTTGTACTTTGCAAGAGAGAACTCCCTCCGATCACGTTTCAGCGTACTCTCTGGGGCAGTTCACAATTCACAGCCGGACCAGACTGGCAAACATCCACTGACTTTTTTACAGTCATGCCCATTCGCACTGGCCAGCCAAGGGCCTGGCCGCTGGGACCCAAAGGCATTTACTGCCGTGCAAGGTCTGCCCTTTTATTGCCTATAACAATGGTTAAGCTCAGAATTTGAATTCTCTTCTGGAACCTGTGGGCAGCAAAGGATTTAACTGGTAAATGCTAATCCCTTTTAATAATATGACCCTTTTGGTTTGTACTTTACTAGTTTTAATGAGCCCRCCTGCAAGGGTTGATTGATTTATTTGCCTGGTGCTGTTAGACACAAATTTATTATAATTAAGTTGTTAGTTAAAGAAGTTTGCCTTGAATCACCATCTTTGGGGCTCCAGCTCGTTATTATTAGACTCTCACATTTATTTTCTCTTCATTTCACATCTAGAAATTAATGAAAGATTGGCAGTGCCATTTCTCTCTTCTGCCCTCTCCCTCCTGCACCAGCCCTGAAATAGTTACTTTGGCAGGAAATGGGCATGAGCAAATGGAACTGCAAGCTAGAGAATATGGGTTTCTCTGTGAAAGCAAAGGCATAGTGTGTGACTCACAAAACCGCTTGGACTAGAATGAGTACACCAAGGGCAATCTTCCAAATCCACCCTCTGCCCACTTTCAAGGCACTCAGTGGCAAAAACTGGGTGGATGGCGACAACGCACAGAGTTYGAGCAGATACTACACACCTGAGGACAGACGGAGGGAAAGTGAAACTTTTATTTACTTCATCAGTAAAGCGCTAGTTTCTCCCTAACCTAGTCATTATAATAATAGGGYATTATGCATCTAGTGCAATAAGGGACTTTATTCACACTATTACATAATATCATCATACAGCCACAGATAAAGAATCATTTCAAAAAGAGGCAACAACCATTGCTGAGGTGATGTCTGTAAGGCACAGACCTGGAGARGAGAGTAGACAGAGAAATCGTGTGTTTTGCAAGGTTCACTGGAAGCCAAGTGACAGCAAATTCAAGCTGCCTTCTGTTTCACAGTGCTCCAGGGATGCATGCTGTCCCCAGAGTTGCTGTCTACTGCTTGCTGTGCATATCAACCCAAATCTCATGTGAAACAGGGTGGTTTATCCAAGGAGTTGCAAAAATTCTTCACTGCCCCACTGTCACGATGCTTCTTTCATAGAGCCATCAGGTGCATAAGCTGATTGTTGCTTTACTGAGCCTTGAGCTATCTAGCTATCAAGGGYAGGTGACATTCAGATTACAAACTCCTTTGGACATGCACTGTRTTTTTGCTGATCTCCGAGCTATTCCTGTCTTAATGAAAACTTCATCTATGATTAGAGTCCTTAGACATTACAGTGACTAAATAAAATTCTATTGCTATAATAATAACCGCCTTAGCTCCACAGATTTGACCACTTGTTAAACAACTTTTAATGTAACTATCCAGTAAATTTTCTTTCTCAGTCTTTTCTCTCGTCCCTGGAGAGAGAYGTGGAGTGCCTGGTCCAGACAGTCACTTCCACCAGTCTGGGACTTGCGCTTGTCAGTAATGAAAGGTCCTCACACCTGCAAGGAACTTGGCAAGATCATTGCTTTTATCCAAGTCAGGGAATAGCCTCTGCATACACTCACATCCCTTCAGTCACTTGATTAGCTCTTCTCTAAGGTCTTACTACCATGAAAACACCCTCCATAGTTCTTTGCGAAAGATACTCGTACATTAAGGCTACATAGTCTTTTTCCAGGGGCATTCTGCCCATCTTCCAACTTGAGCAGACAAAAAACAGCTTCAAAACACAAGTTGTGTAACGGGATTATGCAATGTCCTCTGCGAGTTAACTGCGGCCACACGGCATTTGAACAGGTCAGTTCACAGTGGGTCAGTCTGAAGCATGGGTCAAGCAAGCACTTGTCTGAAAAAAATGGCTAGATAAAACCTCCCGGCACACTTTGAAAGTGCATTAAGCCAAGCCACAAAAGGGCTCRCACAGTTCATCCTATGAGAGTCTGCTGGGGAATGAGGGCAGAATATGCTCCTAGTCTATAGTAATTTACCATAAAATGTCTTCTCCCTTGGGACTAGAGGGCACTGCATTCTATAAAATACTGAGAGAAATCAGGTCTGGAGAACTGTCTGCAGTGTTGAGAAGCTCAAGAGCAAATGCAGGCATGAACTCTCTACTTTGCCAGACTCAGCATATTTTTTGGTATGGACATCTGCTTCTGAATGGGGAGTTGAGGTCTTGACTCCTCCTCTGCTACGATCTAATCGTGAAGTTACATAAGYGTTTTTCTGACCTTAACCAAGATAATATTTTAATGAGACCCTCTCAGCCATGATTAAGTCTGCAGACATATTTATGCATCCTTCATGAAGGGATGGAAATGATGGGAATGAGTCATGACAGGTGATGGAATGATTCAGCCATCCATCTGCCTTCTTTCCATGAAGTGCATCACTTTTGACTGCAATTAATTGCCCATACAAAAATAATGGGCTGTTAAATTTCAGAACATTTCTCAAAGTCAGGGGCTCAAACTTCTAAAAATGATATTTTCAGTAAGTAGACTTAAAATGCTCAAAAATTGAGGAAAAAAGCTCTCTTGTACATTTAAGCCCAATTCTAGGACTGAAGTACTGCTGTTTAATTAATTTATTAGGTTTAAGCTTTATGAACTCCTAAGTCAACCCAACTCAGAGCAAGCAAAGACATACAGAGCCCCACAGGAATGTGTTGCCAGTGAATGCGGATGGGCTATGTTCGTAATCAGACTTAACTATTGCGTGTGTTAATAGCTGAAAAAGCTATGGTTATGAGTTCATTTCTGTGCTTTATGAGATACATTTACATGTTAATGACCATGACAAGCACAGGAATAAGCTTTGAAATGAAAATGTTGCTGCAGAAAGGTAGTGAGATATAACCAGGCTCACATGCTAAGGACAACAAAATCATCAATAAGCAAGGAAGAAATATTTTATGGTCAATTTTGAGATGAATATTCTGGATTTCAGTGGCTTTTATGGATGTCTTTTCTGATTCAAGATGAGATTGTGCAAGTATGCTATAAAAAAGGCACACATACTTAAAAGTATTTTGCCTGGTGACAGAGGGACAGTGAATGACCGAATCAGTTGTAAGTACTGGCCCAACCTTTCCGTGATAAAGAGGACTCTTCTGTTGTGCTCAGCCACTCCTCTCCATGCCCACTCACCTGCAGTCCTGACTATGTGGATCAAGCAGGGACCATCTCCCACCGAAATCAGTGGGAAATCTGCCAGCAAGTATGACAGCATCCTTGGTGTTTATGGATGGGAAGCGAAACTACAGAAAATTATCATGCRAAAACTGTGATGGGTGGTGATTCAAAATCCTCTTGCACCATGCCTGAAGTATTTTTTTCAAGTTCTTTACAGTGATGTCCTGGTTAAATCGTAACTCTGCTTATGACAGACTGTTTACTGACACAGCCTAGTTCTTCATCTTCCCTTCCTGCTGGAAACCATCAGAAAGGGCTCCTGCATTGCTTTAAACACGATGTTCTACACATAAAAGGGCAGCAGAAATCACCATGCATCTCTATGCCTCCTCCACCTGACATCAGTGTGGCAAGATCCACTAATTAAGAACGAAGTTTTACTAGACTGTGTCTGACCAATTCTTTTTAAAGCCCCTTAGTATCTTTCAGCTTATCTCAGGGCAGGTATTTATTTGATAAACACTTTCCACTTCAATGGTGGCTTTCACTGGAAGAGCTCGGTATGAATGTCTAGTTGCTGTGCATCCCACGCACCAGAGTCATCACTAGCTTTAGGTCTGATCCAACAGCAGAGATTTCCTGTTGACTCCACTGGAAACAGAGGCAAAACGTGTAGCAATGCTGTATATTCATTCCGTAGGACATGTCCTACTGTAAGCCTGATCTGTTCTCCCTTGCAATAAATTTTCAAGCACACTTGAAATCCCTTTAATCTTACCCTGTTCAGAAATAAAGTCCACGCTGTATTTCTTTGCCTGTCTGAACAGCAGCCTTACCAAGAGAATTCATGTTAGTCTCCCACAACACGTGTAACTGAATTATGCTTTCAGAAAGTTGCTGTATTGATCTCTCCACTGACAAAAGAAGGCATGTTTAAAGACATTTTTTACTGCTGACATGACTCTGCACAATAAGCAGCATAGGATAAAAAGAGAAAAAAAAAAGCCACGTTCTTCTTTGCTACAGGACAAAAGGAATCTCTTGGCTACTCCCACAGTGGAGAAAAGCTCATACTAACGTAAAACCTATGCATTAATCACATACGATTAAGTCAACAGTGACTTCACTACTATTGTAGCCACATACCATTTGTAATACAGACACTCYGACCTAATTAAATGAAAACTAAATAAGGCTCTCTGCTGTTTGCTTTCAGGCAGATCCAGTGAGGAGAAGTTCCATAAAGATGGTTCTTTCTGCRGTCTTTGCATTCTAGCTGAAATGAGACAGGAATTAATGACGCTATATTGATGCAAATGCAGGGTTGAACTAAAAACCAAAGCATGGAGAGAGAAGGGAAGGATTGGATCTGATCCTGTGAAGAGCTGCGACAGAATGTAATCTCCATTGTGCAAAATGGACATTGTGCTAAGCTCCTAGTAAGCTGCATAAACTGTACAGTGTCTTTAATAAATGTATTTATTTTTAGGTTCCCCTGGCATTTTGAATGGTGCAAGAACTGCCCCAACTTTGACAGATCAGAGCAACCTGGCAACTAAATCACATCCAAATCAGAACCAAAACCAAGGTATTTCTCTGCCCACAGACAACATCAACCTTTACTTTCTCTGGTCTTCCCTCTCTGACCTCCACCCAGAGAGCACCAGAGCACTCTGTGGAGGAGAAGTGATTTCCGGTTCACACTATGCTGTGAGTCAGAGCCACAAGATGTTCAACCTGTCTATCCAGCTTCCAAACCCCCAGCGTCCAGGCTTTGAGTCAGAGCTACCATAGGCCCTCTTCTACATCTTCCAGCCTTGGATTAACGCCAAGGACTCCAGGCCAACTGAGGTCAGCGGAAATTTTTTCTGGACTTGAAGGAGGTTCTCAGTCTTCAGCAGCAGAGCTTGGAAAAGAAGCTAGATTAGCTAGTCAAAGAGAGAGGTTGGAGAGACACTGACTAACACAAGATCTTCTGTTCTTCCAAGGACTCACGCATATCTAGCTTCTTTTTTACCATTATTCTCTCTCATCTTCTTCCTATTCTACTCTGTATCTACACTTTCACTTGAAAGCTCGTACTCTTATCATTCAAAGCCTGAAGAATTCCAGCCTAAAGAAGTTCACTTCCCTATAAAAGAAATTATTAGTGTGTGTGGACTTTTCTTATAGCAAGAAACAAAGCAGTAAGTGCTCTAATAACAAACTCATTTCTCCTTGAAACCATGTGCCTGTTTCTCTGAATACTTTCACATTKCAGCTTCATCTTTACCAGAAATGGTAAAATACTACTAAGCGAACGAGAAAGTAATTTGTGAGCACAGTGCTCTAGTGCACATAATTATAGATTGAGCAGAGAATGACGACTCAAGAACCCTTAGCAGAGATACAGATGAAAAATCTTCCTCCAAAACTTGGAGAACTCAGTAATCAGCACATTTCCTCCTTATTCCTGTGAGTAAATGCTCACTTTCAGCAAGATGTTGTTGTGGGTTTGGAATTGCAAGCTAAAATTCAGTTAAAATTAAGTTTGGCCTTAAATGATTATTTCTGCAGTACTGAAGGGAAGCCACACTGCCAAAGATCAGCTCAGAGTGGTGGCCTAGGAGTAGCTTGGGCTTCAAAACAGGTTGAAGGGAAACCCAGTCATCATATAAATTAACAAATATTGTTGTGCTGGAAAAAAAAATCTAGCCTAATTTTGACATAATTGATAGGAAATTTCAGCCACAATCTCCCTGATTTTCCACATTAAATTGAGATGTTCAGGTGTTTTTTCCCCTCTTCAYGCACATTCTGTTAAAGGTGCTTTAAGATTAAATGCAAGATGGCTATCAAGCTTTTCTTCAGCTTCCCCCTCAGCTCTCTCTCCCTCTCGTATTTCTATCCTGCAAACTTCACCCTGGGAAAGGAACTCTGATATTAGACTGAGAGAAAGTCAATAGCTGACAGCAAGGAAATAATCTGAGTCATTGATCATCACTTTAGGCTCCAGATTCAATACAAACCAAAGGGGAGACGCACTCTCATACACACACACACATAAAAGGGAGCAAAAACATTAATTACTGGTGTGCTACAAAGACAGAAGGAACCGTTAATATGACTAACAAGTATAAGAAATATTGAAAAAAAAAGACGCAATCAGAGGATAAAAGAACTCTCATTTAAGTCACTAAAAACAYGTTTAAAAGGGTAGAGTCAGAGACTGAGATATTCTTTTGTAGGGATCAGATCATCAAAGGCTTTTTCTGCTCCTAATTTCTGTTCAATTGTCTAAATTCCCATGGCAATGCACAGGATATTAGGCACCTAAATAGCAATGTAGTGTCTGAAGTTATTTAGGCTGAGCTCTTAGAATATATTGCATGCATCTCTAAAGGCAAAAGTGACCAAAAGTCATTTTTGCTTGATACTGATCTCCTGAACTGAGCCAAAGTCCTTTGTTTGAGTTCATTATCTATAAGTATTTTTTWAAAAAAGAAAAAAAAATCAAGCTCCATAAACAATATTGACTGCTCCTAATTGAAAAAGCTGAACACTGAATGGATCCTGCAAATATCACTCTTTGCCTTATTCTTTAGGATAGGGTCTTGCATTTATTGTTGTGACATTTAAGCTTGCCAAGCATGCTCTGATAAAATAGACTTTTCCTGRAAAACAGCTGCCCCAAGCAACTCATTTTTTTAAAGTCATTCTCTGTTTTATCATCAAAATCTTCTTTTAAAACTCTRTTTTGCAATTTTGTATCTAGCCCACTACTAACTAGGCCCTTAACTTCCACCTCCCCCCAACATCCCCCTTTTCTATCAGATATTCATATGGAATGTCAGGGGGCCATCAGAAGCTGAATTGATCCACTGAGASTATTGATTACAAGTAGTATTCTTTATAATTAATTCACGGAGCATCTTTGAGAACAGTCTCAAAGATATATTATGGTCAGGAGATACCCACTATCAGTGAAGCTGAGTAGGTCTTTTTTTTTAGGCAGGTATAAGCCAATATTGATGTGGTAACACTTCATTTAGATACATGTATATTTATTGGATAATAATAAAATATGTAATTACTGAAATGATATAAAGTATATTAAAACCAAATCCATCCCCCAACACATACTGCCCTAGACTCTGACTTGCCAATAAACTGATATGTAAAGGACAATGTAATCTGCACATTCTTTAAAAGTTTTTTCATATGGAATGTCAGTCTAGATATATTTTTTTACAGTATATACAATAGAGGATATCTTTAATAGGTCACCTATAATTTATTATTACTTTTATTTAATACAATAAAATAGTCACGTTTTAATTGGCTCACAGAGCTGGCAAGGATTTTTTCTTTTTTTTTAATCAATGCTTAACTTTAATAGCGTAATTTATAAAATGCACCATGAAGATACTCCTGAGAATGAATCTTCTATTAATTTAGACCATGAAAACAGAGTATATACTAGATTAAAATAAATCAGTGTGAGACATACCTGGAATAACCCAGGGATTTAATAGAAGAGTTCTGATATACTTCAAGTCCTTCTCAAAAGGGACTCTAATTATTCCTGCTTCAGACTAAAGCATAAACTCTAAGAATAAGCATGCCCTATTTCTACGACCAGTATTTACATAAGTAACCATCTAAATTCTGACTGAAGTCAAGAGAGAACTGTGTTTTGGGTAAATAGCTTGCTCTTGAAAGGGGCTACCAGCTGCATTTAAAGAATTACACAGACCAAGCAGCAAGCAACACAAAATTCTCTCTTCTGAAGAGCTGTAAGATGCAGAAACGCAAACTAAAAGCAGACAGGGCTTGGTTTGAACTGGGAGGCTCTCACATTAGCTCAGYGCCATTTCAGGCCCTTTTCCAAAGAGGAAGCCTTTCGGTGCTCAGGACCAAGCCCTTCATTGAACTTCCAGGTCAGATAGATGCACTGCTCTCTTCCCTCCTCAGCCTTTTTGCAAGACTAGTCCCAGCCTCCGCACGTTGCCAGATCGAATGTTATACAGGCTTAGCCTGTTCTCTTGGAACACGCAGACAAATAAATCCCACTTTCCAAAACGATCTGCTCGTGTGCGTGTGTGAAACTGCCTCACCTGTGCTACAAATAACACCTGAAGTTGAAATTCTGTGATATTCTTGGCAGCGTTAATCRCACAGCTCTGTCGATATCCATGCTGATCTACACCATCTGGCCCCAATTCTAATTTGCTTCTCACTCTCTACTTGCCAGTGGTTTAGTTCCAATATTTTTCTGAGCTGGTGGAGTAAGAAAAGGCTGGTGTGCTTCATTTTTAATTTGTAGTCTGGTTGCCTCCTGTCAACTTCACTACTGTGTGTCCTGCCTAGCATAAGYGTGCTATATTTCTGATGCAATCAAGATTTACTTCTCCTACTAAAGAAAAAAAAAAAACATTGAAAGGAATAAACTCTACGTTTCAGTAGACCAGACTGCATATTATTTTTAAAAGGAAAGGATGTCCCAAATGCCTGGCATGAGACATAATTTCCATCCACCAGTCTTGGCAGCTGTACGCGGTGTTTAACTTTTGACCGAGTGTGCTATCTGCTGCGAGCGATGAGGATGTTACCTGACGCGGTCCCCGACACCACGAACATTATCTGCGTCTTGAGCCTTATGGAACAGTTGGATATCCAGGCATCACCCCTTCGCTTCTGAATCAGTCCCATGAATCTACCTCTGCAATTGGCTCTAACATAACGAGTTTATGCACCGCTCCCTGTCAGATAGTCTGTGCGTTTTCCAGTATCATTTCATGAGCATGAGGTATTGGTTACCAGACTCCCAAAGTAATATCTCTATCACCTTATCAGCCAGGCTGAAATTCTATTCATTTTCTTTTTAATGCAACAGAATTTGAAAATGGTTCATGCTAGATATTAATATTCCTTAAAYCCAAAATGTTAGAATTAGGTCGTTAAATGTATATCTGAAGAGATTTAAAAATGGCTAAAAAGGGACTCAACATTCTATTTCTTCTATTGTTTCTTTACCAAAAAAAATCACAGTTAAAACATCTATTTAGAGATTTTAAAAGTGATAAAGCTGGAAGTAAGTAGATCTATTTTTCAAGGCTAACCCCACCTTCTTAATTAATTTCAAGGCTAACTTAACCTTCTGGCTGCAGTTACAAGGGTTCTCTTCTGTTCCTAAGTGCATTCCAACATGCTCCTTGCTATCCCTCTGTGGGATAATATTAGCTCTTCTGTTAGCTGAATTGCTGTCAAAATGAGCCAGTATTTTAAGAGTTTAGTTATATCATTTTGATTAAAATGAGTTAAGGAGCAATCGCAGCAGCAACTCTGCGAGGGGCTCTCTGAGCTGGGGACATGTTCTTTAGCCACCATGGACTCCAGTAGAAGAACGCATGCGAGAAACGTGCGTTTGTGAGATTTTAGAGCTTGAATCATCTCCCAGTAACATGAATCATCTCCCAGTTCCAGTCCTCTGTCTGGGATCATTTTCAATTCACCACATCCAAAGTAGCCTCTGCCCCCCACCACTTTGCCTTCCTAACAAGAGCCCGTTTAAAGAAAAGGGCCAAACTTGAACTCCAGGCATGTTGTACAGTGTGACTTGCTTTTGCGACACTATTTTAATGATACAAGTGCTTAAATAGGGGATCCTTTCCAAGGATTAAGACATCAGGATCAGCGCTGTAGGTCACGCATTCAATTCTAAGTGTTTCTGTATTGCTTCACTCTACATAGCATTGATTCCGGACACTGTTACAGAGAAATTGAAAGCATGGCTTGTACTTTTCCGGCAAGTCAAACATGCAGGATTGTCTTCGGATGGGGCATCCCATTGAATGGTTCCCTTAAAGGCAGCGCACACCAACTCAAAGCTTGTTTCGTCACTCTTAGCAAGCCAGTCAGTCGCTAGGCTAGCCAAAGCATCCATCGTCTTAACAACAGCGTGTGGAGTGCTTGAAAGMAGAGAGGATGGCGAGGAGACGGGCAGGCAAGGTCTGAACGAACCACCAGGTTAAACGGAGCCTGCAAAGAACCACACGTCAGCCTACCCTGTGTTTCAAGCAGACTCTGGAGCCACAAGCCATAGCGGTGGGTAGGAGAGGGCATGCCCACACTGCCCTTAAAACATTGCCTTAAAAAAAAAGTCTGCCCTCAGGAAAGGTATGATATAATTGTTCTTGGACAGGATATATCTCGTCCCACCTGCTGCTGGAGCAATATTTTGCAGGYAAAACTAGTCGTAAACAGCATCCGTTAATGGCAAATTAAAGCAGAAGATGAAACAGAGGCTTCAAAATCCTGTCTAAAGATCCTGCCTCTCTCCTGTGTCTAAAGAGGAAGCACTTGCAGACTAGCCAGCTCAGACATCCAGTCACGGAGAGCACAGATATGATCCTTAGTCTGTTCAGCTTGAAATACCACCTTTTGCTGCACAGTAGTTATGTGGAATAAACATTAAAATTGAATGCTTGTATCATATAGCAATGGGACCAAATAATAGAATCACTGACTTTAATTTGCCTTGGACTTGATTCTTCACAACTAGCTAAAATAACTCCTAATCTTTGGACCATCCGCTGACCGAACATTACCCAGTAAAATCTGACCCTGTTATACAGCCCCCCAGCAATATTTATTTCTRACAACAGTTTTTAAACTGTCTCTGTGAGGCTTTTTGCCTCTAAATTTAGAAATAGAAATGAAGCCTTTCCAACACAGTGCAAAACGCTGTCATGATTTTGGGTTAGGGCTTGTGCTTTGTAGAGAAAAGTGGATCAAAATTCCTGTGTCAGAAGCAGAAAGGAAACACTTAGAGGGAAATCAAAAAGCAAAACTGAGCAGCAATGAAGTGAAACTGGACAATCTTTTTTTATTGGCCAAGCTAAATCAAGTGTGCCTTGAACATAGCAACTATTGTGTAAAATAAACTTAGCATTAAAATCTAGGTCTTCTGAATAATTAACTGCCTGATTAATTGTGACCTCCATTCAGCAAGGTACTTTAATAGCTAAGCAATACTATTAACTTTCCCAGGACTACACAAAAGATTGAAGTTAGGCAACTGTGCGTCACTAGGCCTCACTGGACAGCAAGGGTTTTATAAATAAGAACTGCAGGTTATCTGTCTTTCTAGGCTCTCAATCTTGCAAATATATGGGCACCCACACATCGCTCTGCTCTTGAGTATTGCCATTTTAGTCGAGTAAAACAGATAYCCCTCTGCATCTGCAAGAGGAAGAAAGGAGGAAAAAAAATGGATGAATGAAGAAAGCATAGCTGAAAAGATCTCGGTTCCTCAAGGGGTTTCTTCAACAGCAAGGAAGATCTACACTCCCTATGTTCCTCTCCTATAGGCAAGATTTCATTTTTAGATTAAAAACTTCAACGCCCACTTGCTGTATGTGAATGGCAAGTTTGTCCTGTGGCTAAAATAGACAGGATGCCAAATGCTGTAAAAGGTTAACACCAGTGCTATTGTAATCCTTGGCCACAGCTTTCATTTTCTTAATTTGCTGACACAGAGTAATGTAGGGCTGTGCTGTATGAGAGAATACTAAGCAATCTCTGAGTTACAAATTTTCTCTGAATGTCTAAGTTGACCTTTGAAGCTTTCAATAAAAATATAATTTAAAGAGGGGGAAAAATTGTTAACATGGAAATGGAACTACAGGAACAGGACCAAACCCATTCCTTTGAGTTGGTATCTGCTCAAATTTGATGTCGCTATATAATTATACATCACAGCCTGAGTGAAAAAAAAATATTTTACTCCATGCTAAAAGCAGACCACATATAAATGGTTTATTACCTGGAAAGGAATTGACAGTGCTCRAGTGTTTTGGGGTAGGCACAATTACATAGCTGTATTAATGATACGAGTGCTCTCCCTCTCACATACAGGCCTGATTTCTCATTTAAGGCTGTTTTACATTACTCTAGGAGCTTAAAATGGAACTATGAGTGCCATTTTTATTCGCATCTACTCTAAGATCCCATGCATTGCTAGAGAAACATGTACATGACAATGTGGTATGTGATATTTTAATTGAGAAAATTTTCTCAAGATGACCTGCCTGCACAAATCAGAAGTGCTTCCTCCAGTTCCCAGCCTGTCTCCATTAGAGACCAGTAGAGCTTTCCAAACTGTGGATTAAATATGCCACCTAAGAGGTAGGTACGGCTATTAATAGTCTCCAGAGATCCCACAGTAGRCAACAGGGTAATGCCATGGGTATGCTTCCTCCAAATCCCTGTCAGTTAATGGTACTGCTTCAAGCACAATTCTTGTGTGAAATGAGAGAACATCAGATGGAGCAGAAAAAAAAAGACATTTATTGGCCCTTACAASAGCTGTGACGTGACATAGCTCCATTTTGTTTTTACATCAAGCAGGATGGAGCAGAAAGGGGGCGAAGGATTTTAATTCCTGGGGAAAGAGCTGAGGCTGTGCCAGTTTCCATACAGAGAAAGCAGATTTCTGCTCATTTGAGGAAAGCCTGTAAATCAGGCTGTCATAGGATGAACCTGTGAGGCAGCTTTGACAGAGAGCAACTGGACTGAGAGTCAATATCCCAATCTCTTCCTTTGAATTCTTTGGTGAAAACTAATCTATCTGATTTTGCTGACAGAGAYTGGTTCTCCAATGAGAGCAAAACAAGAAAAGGGAAAGCAAGACACATTTGACATCAYGTAAGCAAGAGCAGAAAGAACAGCGGATTTCTTGATCCAAACAGTCGCAAATGGTTGTATTCAGTCTCTGCTATCCAGAGAGCACCTGCCTCCATAGCAAAAAGTACCTCTGTCTTGTCCAAGTCTGCTCAAGATCCTGGTGTTTCTTGGTCAAGCCTCCCTATAGGATCACTGATTATAAGATCCAGCACTAAAATACATCACTCTTTGCATGTTTAGAGACAGTCTCTCCAAAACCCAACCTGCTGCAGAGGCAATAGAGAAAACATTCAAGTGAGATGCTCACAGATGTCCTTCGTATATGGTTTACGCAAGGGTCCACATTTTTGCATGCCCTCCCGAGATGAAATGCACCAGGCAGCACACAGCTAGACAGATACGTAACTGCAGAAACCTTCCACGCACTCAAACCGGATGCTGTGCACAGACTGCTTTCCCTGAATCCTCCAAGCACCACAGTGGCAAGGCCATTTCTTAAAGCACTTCCATAGAACTTTAATATAGCAGAGTTCACTGYAGCAAGTCCAGATTTCCATGGTCCCATGGTAGTTAATTTTCTAAAGGTCAAATTTTACATGTTTATTTTGACTGGTGCCCTGCCCAATACAAAGACACAGCTATACTAATAGTTTACAAATCAAATGCACAGCTTGTTCTATGAAACCGTACAGGGTTTCGCTCTATTTCACCCAGAGAGTGACATTTCGTTTCAGAAAAGGCCAAGGCAACGTCCCAGTGCAGAACATCTGGTTGGCTAACACAATGGAACGCAGCACCTGCGAACACGCTCAGTGTTTATTTTATAACTATTTGTCCACCATCCGCATAAAAATATGTTTTTAGGCTGTTAAAGTTTATTCCTTGCCAGGGAAATCTGGTGCGATAATGCAGTCTGTTTGTCTTGGAAYGTACTCATTTCTTGGCCATGCATGGCTAAGCCAAAATTTCTGGAAGGTGATAGGGGAAGAAGAGGTTTTATTCCCTCTTTATCCTCTACTTTTTTTTTTTTTTTCCTGGTCTTTTCAGCTTTTTAGACATTCTGCTGAGTGTCTAATGGCACTGGACTCTGCGCCAAAGAGCACAGTTAAGAAAGAGCAGAAATGGACGGCAGCAAGGTCTGTGGCTTAAGGTCTATCATCCAGGGGCTAAGGAAGTACAAACAAACTAATAAAGGCAGAAAACTATGGAATTCTRGCATAAACACTGAGCAAAATTTCTTAATTTAAGGCTCTCCTAATGGCTGAAACGGCCACAAAGTTGGCTCTCGGGGACAATCCTCCTCCTGCCAGATCCTTCGTTTGGAAGAGAAACTCCAGGATCCCAGCCAGCCTAAGGTGTTACTGAGGAAAGGAGGTTTCAGGAGGAATAAGGCTAGGGGAATGCAAAAGTCTTATAAAAAGTCTTGCCAAAAGGGAGGTGCAGGATGCTAGCTGAAAGTTCAAGCTATATTGGGTAGGCTTCAGTCTTCRTTGGCCAAATTCTCCACCGGCAAAAATAAGCTGTGAAAATACAGTAACAGCTGACCACTGAAAGAATCTGTCCAGTGGCCTGAAAGGAGCTTCCAGAGGCCCAGACCTGGCTAAAGAGTTAGCTAACACAGTGAATGGGGCACAGGCTGGAAAACAGGCGRTATGTGAGGTGAGGAAGAAGGGATGGCTCAGTTCTTGTCACTGCTCCATCATTGGCATCTCCTGGTTGCATCCCTTGGTGGTTACAACAAGTGGAGATGAGTTTTAACCAGTACTTCCTTGGATTTATTKTCTGAGTTCTGGGAAGCACTTTTTCTACACATATAAAAAGAAATAAAGCCTTCTCTCCCTCTCTCCCTCCCCCCCCCCTTTTTTCTTTTTTTTAATATGGGCACAGATTCCATGAGAAAAGAGAACAGTGGGTGAGGATCCCACTGTGACCCACACTGTGGGTCAGCATCCCTGACATCATCTTCCCAATGCGTCACCAGAAGATGACAGACCGTGTACCATTTCTCCCCCCATCCCATTTCTTTAATTAACCCATAGAAGTTGCAGCATTTTCCACTATGATCATCTGAGTCGGCACAATGAGATTTTGTTCAAGGACCCCCAGGGGAACAAAATGTAACTTAGGATTTTCTTCCTGGCTCAGCTACTCACTGCATGGCCTTCAGCAAGTCAGTTTACTTCTTCATATTATAGCAAGTCAACCCAGATGGAAAACTGGGTGAGAAATAAGAACCTCACTGAAAGCCAGATGCTGCATTTTTGTCAAGATTAAACTGTTATACACATATATTCACACACACAAATAGGATAGCTATTTTAAGGTACATAGAGAGCAACCTCCAGCTAAGACAGCTTTCAGTTCAGGACCAGACACGGAATTACTGAACATCAAGAGTTCAGGTTCAAGAAGCAATGATAATACGGAGGGCTGACCTCCCCCTCATAAAATACGTGCAGTAAGTCTGGATGTCCCTATGGAAAGGCCATACGGCTGCGGATGCCTGGAGGAAAAGGACTGGCTGGAAACCAGGACTTGCACAGATGCCCATTAATGCAGGAAAGAGGATTCCTTAAGCCATGTGTAGTGAGGAGGTTTCAGGAGCAGCACAATTTCCCTTTGACAGCCCATTATAAAGTCATTCTTCCCATCAGCTGTAAAGTTTCTTCTACTCTTTTATGGGACATGAAGAATATTTCCTTCTATAGCTTTCTAGTTCCTTGTAATCTGCCTCCAACCCTGTCATACATCCTATCTTCTTTCTCTACTCAAAAGYATGCAAAAAACTAAGCCCAGCACTCATAATTAAGAAAATCTAATGGACTGACACCCTAAGCTCTGGTCCCACTTACGCCAAAATGAAACTCAGGGACTCTGTTACCTTCAGGAGAGTTTTTATGTTCAAACTGATTAAACTCAATTGAAATTTTCTGGATTCTCTCTTGCTCGCTGATGTCTTTAACAAGAGATAAAGATTAYTGTTACCATTTTCAGCCTGCACAGATAATTTGGGAGCCCACAGGTCATACTAATTAGATAAAAAAATGAATAATACATGAGCAATCAAACAACAATAAAGGCTTCCCTTACTCCTAAATCCAAGCCTATTTCAGTCAGTACTCAAAAGCTATCCAACTAGGTTATCAAAGCTAAGCTAACCATGCTTCTAGTACATTTGCACGTGTACATCAGCCAGCATGAAAGGCAGAGAGAGCTCCCTCYCTGCACTCAGCAGAGCATCCATCCTGTAGTTTCAGTCCCGACTGTACTGAACTGAACTGCGAGTTCCCATGCTTACTGTTCTGCTGGAAGGCAGTAAGAAATTCAGAATACCCTTAAACAGAAGAACCTCAATTAACTGCCCTTTCCCTTAATCATATCACAAGCTCTAACCTTAAGTCATGGACTAGACCGAAGTTTTTGCTTGGGTGAGGACACTTGGTTGTCTGAGGCCCATACTGGTTCGTCTTGGCAATTCACACGGAAAGCTGCCATTACTCTGCCACATCAGGTAAAACGACCCGTCCTATAGCTCCGCTTTATGCAACAGTATTCCAGYCTAAAAGTATCATTTATAAAGTATTTGTTATATTAACTTCTTTTCTTCAGGGTGCATTTGGCCATCTCCTTTGCACGGCATTGTCTGCTTCTTGATCAGGTGGTAAACCTCTACGTGGATGGAAGGTAAAACAGCTTTCCAAACAAAYGCTTCCTTTGGTTGGCAAAAGTCACTTAAAATTATATTCATACCRGAATTTGTGAAGACTCCACTTCTCACAAACCTGTCCTGAGCACTCTTCTAAATAATTGTAGATAGCGTAAGAGCTGGTCAGAGTGAAATGCCAAATGTGTTGTTTTGACATCCATTTACAATTAAAAATAGCAGTAATTGAAATGYGTTTAGCTCCACTGAAAGGGTTGGCAGTTTTCAGGAGAGATTCAGCACATGCAGTGAGAGCTCCTAGCCATTAAATTCCCATCTCCTTTCTAGCATGCTTTAAACATGTTCTAACAGACCACAACATTAAAAAGTACTAGAAGACTCATTGAACACTCAGTCCTTGAACGACATCCCACGGAGACTGCCAGCCAGCATGCCCATTAAAAAGGGTGAGGATTGAAAATGTGACCTTTAAGCTCTCTTCTCTGTTACTTTTCTCTCCGTCTTGCCCCATCACCTTCCATTCTTCCTATCCCTGTCCATCCCAAGARGCAGGGGAAGTGATGCTTCAATTTCCTGCTACTCCTTGAGCATATCTACTGCGTGCCAAAGCACAATCATTAAAGTGTAGCACTCCTGCCTTACTTGAGTGAGCGGCTGTTGGAGGCCTTATATAAGAGGTAAATAGGAATTTTCATAATACTACAATTTTTCACAGCAAGAAAAAYATCATAATTTAAGAACATAAACCAGATATCATTAACTAAAAAGACAGATTCCACAAATTACCACTGAAGGAAAGGCAAAGGAAAAAAAAATATCTCTATAACTGATAAATGACTTGATAATATGTATTTCCTTCTTGTAACATTTTTCAAACACAAATTCACAGRGGATTGGTTTTGACCTGTAACTGGATCACACTATTCTGAACTTCCCAGGGACAGAAATTTTAATTAAGTATTTCTTTCCTTGCTGCTTCTTCCTTGCATCATAGAAAAATCAAGGAGCTCCAGTCAGCCCAGAAYGTTACTTCATTACAGTAAAAATACAGAACAAAAACTATTCTTGCTGCAYACCATTTGCAGTCTAAGTGAATTAGAACAAAAGAAAGAAATTGACATTAAAATATCTTATATAAGATGCATCTTGGAGACGTAATGAGGGGCATAAAATTGAGAGCATCTACTCTTTCTCACTGGTGTCATTTTGGTGAATTGACTGTATTTTAATTACTGAGTCATGTCATAAAGTACRCCACACAAGGGAAAATTGCTAGCTAAGCAGATAACAAAAAAGAGTCTTAAACACAGTTCCAAAAACTGTGATAAATAGTTATATGAGTGACTATAGTTCTATAGCACAGTAAAAACACATTTTAGAGTAGTGTAAATGCATATACAGCCCTTCACTCCATTATCATCTACAGGTCCTTAAGCTGATAAATTCTGTAGGTATTTTTCATGATGTACCTGGGTGTGTGGTTCTGGCAAAGAGTCATCTTRTACAGATTTTCCTTTGAATTTCAAAATTCCTCCCACCTGTATTATTTCTACTTGTGATTTTATTTTTCGCTTTCTCAACAGAATGAAACCATTCAAACATTTAAATGTAAACTCTAAGATGCCTCAACTCTGTTCTCTTCCAGCAAGGTGTGCAAAATAATAAACTCCTGTTTCTACTGGAGCCATATAGAGAGAGAAAGCTTTCATATGCCAGGCCTCAGGCAAAGCCATGACTGTAAATTGGAATTAATAATAAAATCCACGGGCCAGGAGACAAAGTAGTGCAAAGAGATTGGAGCCCTCAACATTCACTTCAATTCATCCCATCTAAGGTCAGAATTTATTTCCCTTGCCATATTGGACTTGTAAATGCTAACAGATACTTTCACTTTCCTAGAACAGTGTTTTGAGGCCTCTGCAGCTGCTGGAGGCACTCTTATAAACAGATTTATCTCCCAAAGCAAGTGTAATGATCTTAATACATTTTAATGCAGAAGGCAGATAGGCATTCATCACCAGCAGGCATGGGAACAGGGAATTTCTGTTAAAGAAATTCATTTAAGAGGAGAAGTAGATGGTGACAAATATATACATATCGTTGTATCTCCTTACAAAGGAGAAATTGGGTAAGGATGAAAGATGGAAAAGCAGAAAGCCCTTACATGTTAATGGAGTGCTTGGTATTGCCTGATGGATTCATCCYGCAAAGCCCATACTGCAAGTGTCCAGTACACGATTTGGGGGCCTCCATACTGACTGGCCCAAAGAGACGCTTCACAAGTTGCAAAATTCCTGTAAARGAAACTGAAGCAATTTCTTTTAGCCAGTACAGAAGTAATCCACATGTCCCTGGCCCTCATCCCTCTTCTCCCACTCTCRTAAGTCTCCAGCTCTTAACGTGGACCTGGAAAATCCTGTGATGATACACAAGTCCATTGGAACATAATTACTCCACCACTTCCCTTCATAGGAAGGGTCATATTTGTGCCTAAAAGGGTCAGAGGCTGTCACACAGAGACATAAGGATGGGAGAAAGTCCATCCAACTCCAGTTTTTTGATGTGCAAGCTAATAATGTCAACTTTTCTTACGCTCTTCACTATTGGAGGATGTTTATCACTTATAGCATAGTAATAATGAATTCCCCTGGCTGTGGAAATACTGAAGTGACAATATAGAGGCAAAAATATCCTATTCCTTCCTTTTCCCCAGACCTTCTACACTTGCAAATGCAATAAGTTTAAAAACAATAGCGATGAGACATGAATGAGACAGAGACATGGTGGGATAGCTCACATGACTCAAATGCTGTCATGGATGGCTATGTACTTTTTAGGAGAGACAGGCCAGGAAGGMGAGGTGGTGGAGTTGGTCCTTATGTGAGAGMGCAACTGGAATACATYRAGCTCTGCCTAGGGGTGGAGGAGGAGGCAGTTGAGAGCCTAYGGGTAAAGATCAAAGGGTGGGCTAAYATGGGGGACACTGCTGTGGGTGTCTAMGACAGRCCACCTGACCAGGAAGAGAAGATTGATGAGGCCTTCTATAGACAGCTGGAGGTAGCCTCAAGATCACAGGCCCTGGTTCTCATGGGGRACTTCAACCACCCTGACATCTGCTGGAGGGACTACRCAGAAAGGCACACACAGTCCAGGAGGCTCCTGCAATGCATCGATGATAACTTCTTGTCACAAATGGCAGAGGAGCCTGCGAGGAAGGGTGTCCTCCTGGACCTTGTCCTTACCAACAGAGAGGGACTGGTTAGAGATGTGAAGGTTGGGGGCAGCCTTGGCTGCAGTGACCACGAGATGGAGTTCAGGATCCTGCAGGAAAGAAGTAAGGCAACAAGCAGGATTGCAACCCTGGACTTCAGGAGAGCAGACTTTGGGCTCTTCAGAGACCTAATTGGTGGAGTCTCATGGGTTAAGGCCCTAGAAGGAAGGGGGGTCCAGGAGAGCTGGCTGGTATTCAAACATCAAGCTCAAGAGCGGTGCCTCCCTATGAGTAAGAAGTGCAGAAAAAGGGGCAGGAAGGCCTGCATGGGTGAGCAAGGAGCTCTTGGCCAAATTCAGACAGAAGAAGAAAGTACACAGAATGTGGAAGAGGGGCCAAGCTACTTGGGATGATTACAGGAATGCTGTCAGAGTATATAGAGATGAGGCGAGGAAGGCTAAGGCCCGGTTGGAATTGAGTCTGGCAAAGGATGTCAAGGACAACAGGAAGGGCTTCTTCAAATACATCTGCAGCAAGAGGTGGACTCGAGAAAATGTGGGCCCACCGCTGAATGGGGCAGGGGCCCTGGTGACAAGGGATGCAGAGAAGGCAGAATTACTGAACGCCTTCTTTGCTTCAGTCGTCACTGCTAAGGGCAGCCCTCAAGAATCCCAGAGCCTGGATGTGAGGGAGAAAGTCCAGAGAAGGGAAGACTTTCCTTTGGTTGAGGAGGATAGGATTAGAGACCTTC
>NW_028186401.1:3735119-3756359 GCF_003343005.1 Rhea americana
CCTGCACAAAGAACGAAGGACAGCGACCTAGAGATTCACAATTCTCCATCTTCCAGTGGCACTAGAAAAAGATTAAATAAATAGGCTGACCAGTGAAATGCTATCCAGGTTGGTCGTTTTACCCATAGGGAATGCTGATATTTGCAGTGATCTTAACTTCCAAGCTTTCTRCTCTGCTCCTATTTTATCCTTCTTAAAATACCCACCTTGTTCCCTTCTGCAAAAAGGATGGTTACTAATCTGTTTATGCAGGACTGACAATGAAAGCAGTCAAATCATGCCCACAGAGAAAACAGCAAAGGCCTTTTAAGCTTGAAGACCCAATATGGTGTGCTGGATGCTGCTGGAAGGCATCTGCAGCAYTGGCGGTATTTACAGAGCTGCTGAGTGTTGACGGCTTGCTTCCTTCTGAATGCGAGCCAAGCATCATGGGCATCTGCTATTAGTGAGTGAGCAGAGGAGGATCCTAAYAGGGCTCTTGTCAGGCTGAACAGTACACAGAGTTTATTCTCGCTGCAGCCTTGGAACGTGGTTACTGACACTAAAAACCCCTACTGAGCTGACAGTGCCCACAAAAAAGGGGGAAGGAAAGCCAGAGCATGAGGCTCTTCCTGTGCCTCTTTCTATCTGTAAAGTCACAACAATATATATTTCAGAGAGATGCAAAAAATGCCCTCCAGGCCCTGTAAGTTTAACTAGATCTTTAGACAGCAGGTACAGAGCATCTGCCTCTGCAACCATCTTGAAGCTCCTGCATGGCATGTCCATATACAGTACATTCAATCCTGCATCCTGACATACACATTAGTATAAAGGAATGAAACCTTTACAGCACATAGCACAGAAATGAAGTGCAGGATTGATGGGTATTTCTTGTTGCAAGGAAAACAAATTAGACTGCAACAGGCACCTGGAAGCCCAGAGGGACTTTCGTGGACAGGAATATGAAATGGAATTTCTACATAAGGCAACCCACCAGCCCCTCTGTGATCACAGGTTTTACTAGCATGGGGTTGATGTCCCTGACATCTGAAACACATCGCATTCACATCCTCATGCCTAAAGCCATTTCCAAATAGAAATTACTATGCTTTCTGTTGCAGGGATATGACAAAGCGTTACCTAGTTGCAAAAACACTGAACTGATCCTGCCAGTTTTTGCTTCCTTGGACGCCTGAATTTGTCAGTAGTTGAACTTATGTAAAACAGTGGTCTAAGTACACACATCTATTTACCCACTGGGTTYAAACACAAGAGTAACTGCAACAAAGCATGGAAGCTGCAAGCAAGCAGTTCTGTATCTAGCTATCAACCTGCAGGCCCAGATTTGCACACAATCTCAGCATAGAAATGGATTTTAAAAAGTGACTTTAACATTTCGAAYATCTCCATTCTTAAAATGTCTATTCCAGTAGTGATGACCCAGAAAATTTGGAGATTATCGTCCTGAGTAGGGAGACGGATTAGATTCATTGACTCTAAGGCAAGCAGAGACAGTCTACTACTTAGGAAACTAAGTGTCATTGTAAGTCATTAGAATTTCTGCAGCCAAAAATCCAAGTTTATTTCAAAATGAGACTTTTGCTTCAGCATCATTTCAACCCCACCCTCCCTCCCAGTCTGTGTTGGGGCCTTTGAGCGCTTCACCAAAATTCAGAAAATAACTGACTCTAGTTAAAACATGAACCCATCTCTTACTCAAACTTCCACTGTAGCTAGGAGTGAAGAACGGGAAAGACATTTAACGTTGTCTTTTTATTTAAATCCATTCAGCCACCCCAAATGACAAAAGAGTGTCAGAGATAAATAATAACAACAACAACAACAACAACAACAAAGAGTAAATAAAATCAGCCTTTATGAAAGGTATTTGAATGTCCAGATTACATCTAAAGCCAGGCTCACTGGCACTTCCCATTGTGCATTACTGAAACATCCCTAGCTTTACAAGGTATTGACATTTCAGCTCGTTAGCATTATTTACCACTGCAAAGTCAGCAAGAACGTTAACACTGGCTCAAACCACAGAATATAAATAAGCAACTAGCAGATTTTAAGGGCTGAGATTAAGTTCTTTCTTTCCTTTTCATCTCTCAGCACCTTTCCCTACCCACCGCTCTGGTGAACATGGAAAAGAAACACTTAGGAAGGGTTGCAAAATTTGCTTAGTGCAACAACCTGCTAACAGGCTACAAACCTGCTAATCTCGTCCTTTTTCCTGCTGATCCTTGAACAAAAGCTCTAGGAAGGACAGGCTCTTCATCCTTACAGGGAGGAATCACTTTTTCTTATTGATTCAATCCTCACTTGTTTTGGCCATTGTTTTCCCATTGCAGCCTTTGTACAAACTCAACCTTGACTCAACTGGTCAAGCAATTACACTTCAAATGTCTCTCGAAATCCACCTCCCTGATAACCCAATAGCTCCCGCTACTGACCTTCCAGAAAGGAAGCTAATGTACTCTTCCTTGCTAGAAAAAGCTCAGCTGTTCTGTGATTCTATGACTCTGTGAAAGAGAATCATCTCAGAAAATTGTTCCCCTCACATTAGATCTTTTCTATCAGTGGACCAACAGGTAAATAGAATTTCTCCAGCTGCTAAGGGGGACATTAGCTCTTTCTCTTTTAGCGTCTAAAAATCAATATTCTTCCACTGATGCTAGAGCTGTTCCACTGTGACAAATCCCAGACCCAGCCAACATGTCAACAAATACAACACAGCAGTTGCCAACCTAATTTCATCTGTTACCTTTTCCTTCAAGAAATCTCAGTCTGTCTGTTTGCTCTTTTTTTTTTATTGCATATTTAACACACCTGCCACAAGAATATCCCAACTGTTGTTCATTTGTGAAATTCCTGGATGAAGGAATCTGAAAGACAAGCTTTGTCCTTACCCTGCTGTTCCACATCCAACTCCACTCCCATCTCTTGCCCAAGCACAATGCGTGTGGACTACTGTGGAACATRCATATGAAAGCAGTCAACAACAACAAAAAGCTGAATGCATTTTCTATCCTACACTGACTTCAGCTCCAGTGAGGCTTCTTTTGCAACAGTGCATAAAGCAGAGCTGCCATTTCAGTTGGTGTGAGAGAATGCCTGGGTCTTGACACAAATTCCTCTGTGTCAGAGGAGAGAAATAGATGGAATGATCCCAGAACAGCTATCAGCAGGTTGCAGCTGTGGGGAGGAGGATTTCATCTAGCCTGATCCCCATTCTCAGCTGTGCTTGTTTATTTGGGCTCTGTTCTGGGATAAGGAATCAAGTTTAAATGCATACTCATTGTATCTAATTGTAATGCAAGGGGCCAAACTATTTCCCTCTGGTTCAGACTGGCAATCAGTTCCTAGCATATCATATTCCCATGCATATCCTCCAGACATTTTATTGGCTGGTCTGTTCCATATTATGCATTACAGGAAATAGAAAGGATTGAGGAATACAGTGTTAATAATGGAAGGTGCGCAGCACTGAGTTTCATGGCATCAACCTGAGACTTCAGGAATAGCTGAGGTTCTCTGATGGGACTGAGTTTACAATGTGACACAATGCTGTGTGCTTCAGATTTGAAAAATTACGTAAACATAGCACCAGAAGGAAGAGACAGGAGATGTTTGCTCTGTGGTATGTTCAGTTTTGTGAGTTTTTTATTAGGAAKGTGGGAATTCAAAGCCTTGAGGGCAAGTCCTTCATGCAAAGAGGCACATTTCTATCCAGCAGAACAGAGCTCCATCAAGGATGCACCTGGTTCTAACTCAAAGAGGCCCAGATAAGCTGAGGCAGAAAGTGGTGMAAAGACCTAACTCTAAACATCAGAACAGCAGATATACATCCACACAAGGGAAAGGATTTTTTTTTTTTTTTTTTTAAGTGTGTGCATAGCTCTTTCAGATCTCACAGGAAAAATCTGCTCCAGATTTGCAGAACAATAGTTAGTTCCTCATACAAACCTCACAACATAAATAACTAGAAGCAGCCTGTGAATAAGGTTCTTCACAGAAGGAAGTTCTTTAAGAAACAGACTGCAAATCAAGCACTCCTAAACAAAAAATTCTTTAGAGAAAACAAGTGAAAGCAAAGTTTACCAAAGACACATTAGATGTTCAACTTCAGACAGACATATATGCCATTCTGCCCAATTTCCACAGGTACTGAATACAAACTTCCCTTGAATTCAGTTCTCAGGATGAGGGAAATCAAGCCATGACTTCAAACACCTATCATTAACATTTTAAATGTTCACTGCTTTCTATGGATTTGAAGAAATGGATTCRGGAGAGATGCTCAGATTCCATGGGCCTTCATAGCTTTGGTACAATTAAAGATGCTAAGAAGCTGATTCCCTCTTTGTTTCCCCTCTGTTTTCTCTTCGTAGACTCAGAGAAGCATTATCCTGAGTTGATAGCTTCACCAAATGCTCAGAACATGATTTATCAGGCCAGGAGGCTGCAGTGGAGAAGTAATTGCATTAGCACTGCCACTGATAAATAGTGCTTTCTTCAGACTTACGAGCCGCTAAGGGCTAATTACTCCTCAGATTCCGTTTGGCTTTAATCACAGGGTGAATCATCTCCTTCCAAACCTGGCAGATATTAACAGCAGCACATTTGTCCTAATTAATCTTCTATGAGGAAGGCCYTTTCTTTTAATTAAAGACAAGAAAATGAGCAAAAATGACAAAAGAGCATGTATTCGACTAAGGACAAGAGTCAAAGCACCTCAGAGAGGATGGTGAGGACTGTTTTCACAAGGAGATAACGTAATGAGCCATATTCATCCTTGGCATCTGGATTTCAACTTTATTAAGCTGACACATCGAGACAAATTCATCTTCAACACTTCAGCTAAAGGAAAATGGTGCTGATAAAAGTAATGGAGGGCCTGCGTCTAGTGTCTTTGGCTTTGTGGTTTAGCCATTAGAACTCAAGCCCCCCAGAGAGCTACAGCTCAGTAACRATGATATGCAAAAGCCAGAAAATCAACAGKTYTTTTGGCTGCAGAAACCTCTTCTTGCCATCYGTCTAAACAAAAGCTAAAGAACAGRTGCTAGAGCTCAAAAAAGATATAGTGGAATTAAAATTTGTATCAAGTCTAATCAAACGTAATGTTTTACTGAATACGTTCACTGATTCCTGAGAGATATTCTTCAACCTGTTAAACAAGTTAATGGGACACAATATAGAAACTCTTATAAATCTTCTGAGAGCATTAGTTCCACAGGTTCTGATGTCAGTCTTTCTCCTACGAACTAGAGGCTGTCAAGACGATAGCGTATTTTGGAAAAGGCAGGCTTCATACAGATTTTATCTGAATAATGTGTAAAATACATTTCCACAAACCACGCAATGATTGAAGATCCTCTCTAGGTTATAATGTTTTATAGCATCAAGAAATCCTCTAAACTAGATAGAAGGCCTCTGCTCAGTGCTTACCACAAAACAACTAACAGAAAGCCACATGTTTTGGGATGGGGTCATTATGTGTGGACATGTCTAGAGAAAGAGACGTAAGGTTGGAGAACGACAACCACAGCTCTTAAGGACACAAGGCAGCTGGGTTAAAAAAGAGTGGTCCAAAGGTGTTCCTGATTCAGTTTGGGTAGTGAAACAGACCTAGCTCATAAAACACAAGCAAGTTTAGGTAAGATCTTAGAGCTATCTTTCCCTAAACTAGGTCTCAGACAGGCACAAAGAGGAATTAATGCCCCCTTTTAACTGTTGGCAGACTGCTAATGAATCCATGCCAAGGCAAGAGGAAAACAATTTTCATCAGAGCCTATATGCACTCATTTGAATAAAAATATTACTGGGTAATCACTCCTCTCAGCTTATTCATTCACCTCTTCATGGCAGCGATCAGACTTCTCCCAGGATTTTCAATGATTCCTTTTATAAGGATTCACTGACAAGRTGACAGATTTGGAACGATACAACTGTCCATCTGTGACAAAGGGAAGGAAACTAAGAAAGTCAAGACAACTGTGACACGACCCACCAGCTAAACCCAGTGATTACGTTACCATTGAGGAGTTTAAGCTAATGGCAAAGGGTTCTGGTTTTGAGGCTCTTCCAGTCAGCATAGTTGGTTAATACATCCTTTTGTATACCTGAAATTAATTTCTATTCAAAAATGAGGCAAGTGCCAATTTTCATGAGCTTTCTTGTAGCACACTGAACTYAGAAGCTGTTTGCTCTCAGCACCTCCACCTATTGCAAAGAAGAAACCCCACACAGTGYGGCATCTTGGGAACTTCACCTACACTTGTATCTTATGGTTGTCTTAAACAGAAGGCAATTTGGATGGCTCTTTTAGTCACAAAAAAGTATGAAACCCCCATTCAAAGACCCTTTGAAAAGAGACTAAGATGGAAGTGAGTTCTTGCCCTGACTTAGCATATTTAAAATATCAGAGGTTTACTCTAACCTGATGGTTACCTGGTGTTCCCAGGCACTGAGGAAATGTACCTACTGGTACATTAAGTGAGACTGCAGTCGATACTTCTAAAGTGCCTGTTTATGCTGCAGCAGAGAGCTGATAAACAGCCTTGCCTCTAGTTTCTCTTAATTTAGAATTCATTACATCTCTCTTTCCATGAAAGATAAACCAATAGCTGCCCTTGACAGCTGTTTTCTTTGGGGTCATTCTCTCTATCCGCCCATCTATTCTTTCTTCAGGGGGTTTGCTCACTGTAATGTTAGCTCTATCAGTTTCATTCAATTCTTCCAACACAATCTACAGGGACTGAGGAGGACAGAAAAGCCAAATGAATTTAACCATTTAGGTACCAGATATCAGTGTGAATTATGATAGCTGAAGGAACTGTGGGCAATGGCAAAAGCTCTAACACAATAAGAAGGACAAGTAAACGAGAAGATTATGCCAAAAGGTGAGACAAACTCAGCAGGATGCCAACTGGATTGACTCAAGATACTTCCTTTTGGTTCAGCCAATATTGCTTCATGAACCACATCAGCATCTCACAGCTGGAGTTTCAGTTGTGTTAGTGCACCAGATACATGCACAGGACATGTCCAGTCTCTTTACAGAGCAGTGACTGCTTTCCAAGACTCTGATTTATATTCAGAAAGGACAGATGACTGCTTGATGAACATGAGAAAATTCTTATTAGAATAGGGGGCTAGATAAACCACTAATCTATCTCCAACAGCTGCAATAGGAGATGCTCTTTACAGAAAGTATGCAAGTCTGTTTTTGTGATCCATTCCTCCTCATATTCCCTAAGCATTCATGGTCATTATACAAGGGATGCTAGAGGGAACATCCCTGCCTTTTTTCTTTAGTATCCATTTAGAGATCAGTAATTATCAATATTATCTTTTCCTTTTCAAACCTGATGTTGTTATCTAAAACCCTCCTCCAGATCTTCTCTACCTGAAGAAAGGTGCTCAGGTGAGAAGCTTACGAAAAGGAGGTAAATATAAGCCAGGAAAACAAAAAAGAAAGATGAGCAGCTCAAATTATACCACCCTCATTAAGAGCACAGGAGCATAGAAAATCACTGTTTCCCAGTGCCCATGGTTTGCAAAACCAGCCTGACATTGTACATGGATTCCCAAGGGCCTGCTGAAGATTTAGTGCCTGCATTCCTATGAAAGGCACCACACAGCTAAAATTTAGACTGTAAACTCCTCAAAGAGAAATCAGGCAGTAACTTTGACGTTGCCCTTGACAAAAAAAATGCAGTGGTATCCTTTACAAAGCTTTTCATTATACTGTAAGAACACTGTGACAGCTTCTTTTAGAAGGAGCATATACTATCCAGGCCCATAGGTTTCTCATATTACTCATTCCTCAGCCACCCCCTTAGCATCTGAAAAGATRGGATGAAGAGATCCCAAAGTTTTCCTGTTCATCACACCTGCTTTCTGTTCACTCGAAGTGGTCAGCATTTGCTGAAGCTGTAAGACATTCTATCCACTAAGCTCATGGTTAATAAGACCTAATCTGAAGTAAATTAGTGCAGAACGGCAAGAATAATATTGACAGGCCRTTGATGGTCAAAGTCCCAAAATGCTGATAGCAGCAATAGACTTTAATTAGATTTTAAAGTGATCAGAAAACAAAGTGAGCACGGAAAAATTTCCAACTATTCTGAGATGTAAAGGGAGAGTGTKCAAGGTCTTGTGATCAGACTAGTGTATTATTCTTCAGGCTGAATATACCTGCATAAAGCTACCACATGCCTTTTATTTAACTTGAGACAGGTGTCCCCTTTTCAGGGACATCCTAGAACTCCCTCCTGCTATTCTTGGAACTGTTTGTTCAAGTGTTTCTAGCCCATCTGGTTGACTTATGTCATCTGATACTGGTTTTATTCCCAAATTAGGTGATTTAAAACTTTATAGCGACTCAAGAGCCAATCCATGACGCTGCATCAACAGTTTCATGAGCAGTCTTCAATCTCAAAGGCTCGTGTTTAAAGAAACCTGGGGGAGCACATGCTGAACTAATCCTAGTAAAACTTCTGTTGCAAGCACTCAGTTCTGTCCTCTGTCACCTTCATGTCCCCCTGCTAAGTATAGTCGTACTTTGCAAAGAAGGGTGGTAAACAGGATGTCCACATGCCTGATTCAGAGCCATTGGTCATTAGAATTATTTGTGGCTTTGAAATAGCCCATCAGTTATTTGTCCAAGATCATAGAAGTCAATGGGGAATAGAAAACAAGACTTTCTGGCCTACCACCTTGTCTGTACGAGAGTAAATCCACTTTTGACATTACTGACTTGTAAACCCTAGTCCAAAAAAAAAAAAAAAAAAAAAAAAATCTCTGTTCTCCTACAGCCCTCCTTCCTACTGTAGCCCCAAACATTAGAGAAACACCCCTAAATATCAGAACCAGGAATAATGTCAAATTCACCTTTGGTAAAGCAAAATGCTGCTGCCAAAAAGCAGCACGTGGGGAAAATGAACAACATTTAACCRTCCAAAACTCACACAGCCATTAGCAGTGTGAAACCTGTCCACTCCCTTGATGAAAAGGAAATAGTTGCTGTTTCATTGGAGGACAGGGAAAGGCATCTGCCTTTGTGTGGCACTGGCAAGGAGGCCACATTCCTTGGCAGTGCAAGTCTTTCTCTCTGCTCAGCAGCAACAAAAAGCCTCCTCTCTGCTCTCTTTACCAACTTCTCATTAAAGGTTCAAATGAACTCCAAGCAGAGAAATGTAATTAGAATCTAGCTCCTGGGAATTGCTATCAGTTTGCTCACGCTGGTTGGTAAACGGCTAAATGTCTCCATCCGCCTGCCAGGCCGCGATAGAGTTTCCATCGTCTTTCGCTACCACAGAAGATTGTGGCTCCCCGAGCTCAGGAGAAATCCTGTCTGCAAGCCTTCAGCATAGCCAGGGTTTCTAGTGTTCTCCTGACAATACAAACTGTCAGCCAACATTTTTAATTAGAAAAGCAGCCCTGATGCAAGAAGGTAAAAATTAACCCACTGAGTCACTCTGTCTCCTGTTTCCCCACAAATCTTTCCAGAAATTCCTGTYACTGACCAACTCAATCAAGTGCCATCATTCGAATAGAAAAAAAAGGAGAAAGAAAAATAAATTGGTAGGTTCACGCTAATGAAAAGTATTAGACCCCAAAAAGCACTGCAAGAAAGTTATACCTCCTCTTTTAAGTATCATAAGTGGTGAGAAATAGCACGGATCTAGAAGACTTTCTCAAYCCTCCTTGATCATCCAGGCTGACTGAGCCTAGAAAATTGGAAGGTTTTTCCTACCTTCACAGACAGGTTCTGTGTGATCTTGAAGCCCTGTCACTTTGCATGCTAGACCTCTTTCCCTGTCCAAAGATTCCAGGATTATTTGTAAAAACTCAGAGATGCTCAGCCAAAGGTCCTAGAGTTGTACAGAAATGCTGATGTTCTACARTTGTTGGCTTTCCTTAGGCTTGTTGTGAACCAAAGGCAGAGGTGCCACAAAGCTCTGACAACAGCCCTCTGGCCTAATTTTGGCACTACCAGAAGCAGAAAATGCTACAGCCTACAAAAACATACCMTATATTTTTCTAGCAGTACAAACTAGAAGAGTTTGGTTGCATGCTGCAATTTTTGGACTTAYCTAATTTTCCCTCCTACTAGAGCAGGATCTTAGAGATCAGAGGTGGTATAAGTCCAAACGGAGGTGCAGTTAAATGGTTCCTGGGTTGGCCACGTCAAGGATCTAACTAGTCTACACTGCTGTTCCCTTCTAGCCCATTCATCTGATTATTTCCATTAAAAAACATATCCACCCACATCTCTAATACGGCATCATTTCTGGGAACTCTGAAGACTTACATTTCATACACAAGCAACCCAAACAGGTGAGAAAACATTAAGTCACAACTCAGATCTAACGCATCTTCCAACTGTGATGATTTGCCCACATAGCACAAATTTCCTTCTCCCAAYAGAGTTCCCTTTATCTTCAAGTACTTGGGTCAGCTTTATTCCTCACATTACTCCCAGTAGCCTATCCTCTGTTATTTATGTGCTTTTTGATTATGTGATCAACCACTGCACTGCAAGCATTGTAGCATGCTGATATTCAGTGACATTTTAGGTTTGTTTGTATTTTTTTTTTTAATGTGCACTGACTTTTCATGAAACGGACAATGGCACAGGTCCTTAGACATAACGAGCAAATGTTAGCAGTAACCACTGCCCTTGCCTTGAATTAAAATATCCTGTCTCACCAAAGACCTGTGCTTAACAGCAAAGGGCTAGAACACATCCCACAACTGGAGAGCAAAGAAATGAGAGCAAAGGGGCAAAATGAAGGCCTGGGCACGTTAGACAGAGGACTGGGCTGAAAGTCAGAGTGGGGAAGATATATTTGCCTATGGAGCAATTGAGTCTCCATTGCTATGAACGTATTAAACAAAATTGCATAAGGTACTGGAGCAAGCTAGATTAAATAAAAAGATACAGAGGGCACAGAACTGACCCGACAGATATTTTTCCTTTACAACGTCCACGATTAGGTCTTCCCTTTACTCCCTTATGCTTCATTTTTTATTTTAAACTGTCACAGCTACATTCTCCCTACTCATTCCTCTGAGTACAATTGAACTCTCCCAGAAAACACTYGATCTAATAAAATGCAAAAAACCTCAACCTTATCTGTGCATGCTGCTCTCTGCTCCAGCAAGCAGAGAAACACCATGTTCAAATTGGCAGCCAGGTTGCTCTCAGCTCTTTTGAACTGTGCCTTTAATTTTAGCTGCATCTGAGTTCAAAGAAACTTCATTTAGAGTCCAGCATGCATTTTACATCTCAGGCTCAAACAAGGACTCTGCTTTAAGATGAGTGGATCCTCCTCCCATCTTTTGCAGGTGTTCTTCAGGGCATCAAAATTCCATTTCAACTATTATCTCAGAGTCAAAAAAAACTCTATAGCTCAAGGATCTCCAGGGATAAYGGCACAAGTGAAAGTTATTAAGCGCACAGCCTCAATATTTGTCCATTCCTTTCCAAAGGGACGTAAGACAAGGCCCTCACTTCCTGGACAATAGCTGGTCAATCACTTCAAAGCCAGAAGGAAAGCAAAAGCACTGACTGAGGTATTAAAGCAAAGCATCGTTAACAGCACAGTGTGTTCACTGAAGCAATATAACAAAAAGGGAATACTCATAGCCAGTATCAGTTTATGTAGTGAGCACATCTGCCCCTACTCCTGACAAAGCCTGATTCTCTGAGGTTTACAGCACGTTAAAAGTCATCAGACCTAGACCTATAAAATCTGAGAACCTTTATCAGACAGCAGACAGTGGCTGCACATGGCATTTCAGAGTGTCATTTCCTAAATATCCAGACATAACTGCTTTGCTGATTGTACAAGATGGGCAGAAATCTCCCGTTGCGTCATTCTAGTCAGGCAATAAACATTACCATTTTTTATTATTATTTTTCAAACTTAACAGCTTTAAGCACTTTTTCTGCCCCCTACAGACCACTTGGAATCCCCCACAGAATTAATTAACTTGCTACCTGTCTAGCCAGCAGTCTCCTGGCTCACTAACAGCATGACCTCGCTTGGGAGAATTTTGCTAAGACGCAAGTGCGGCTAGAAAGCAAATTATCGGGACCACCATGCTCCAGTGTGTCCAGAGTCACAGCACTGCATAGCTAGGGCAAAGTCAGAAATGCCAACTGCTTTGGAGGTGGTTGCTCACTTGTGGTCGTCAGAGGTGGAGGAGGCAACAGGCACATTGATGACAGGTTCAGAGATTAAAAAGAAATAAAGAAAGAAAAACAGACAATGATGTGAAAGCACAAGGCTGGAGAGTGCTGGTTGGAAATTTTAATGCATAGGGCGTTTATAGCACCCATAGGTGGTGACTGGCAAGCAGTCAGCAAAATACAGAAGTGCGGAGCTGGTTATTTTCAGCCAGATTGTTTCTGCAACCCAGGAGAAGAGGACAAGCTTGACAATTAAGAGCAATCATGTTCAGAACAGATATCAGGAAATTAACTTAGCTTATTTATTTTCTCCTCCCTGTGCAGGGCATCCTAAACTCTGTGACTATAACCAGTGAATAAAGTGGATGCTGAAGGGAAAAATGCAAATTCTTATTTACAAAGCAGGCAGGCATACTGTGGGAGAGGGAGGATAAGATATTACTGCAAGCTAAGAATAGGAGGGAAATGGCATAAGCCACAGCAAGGCTGATAACAAGGCAATTGCTTATGAATTATGAGAACAGAGAAGTCTGTTTATTTTTTAACAGACTTTCGAGTTCTCAGCCGTTCATTTTGTGTTTAGATGAAGTGCCTTTTTATGCTTCATTTCAGTGTTACTCCACAGCCAGGTGAGTCAGCATCAATTATCCTAGCTGATCTGCAGCTATCTGTTCAGAGTTTCACAGCAGAAAAAAACAGAAAAAGCCATCTCTCAATTTGGGCATGGGATAAAAGCAGCTRACGTAAAGACCAGAGGGGGAACCAGAATTTCCACCTTACTGACTGGGGTTCATGGAAGAGCTTCACAAACTTTAAAGCCACCAATAATCCTAGCTGCGCAACACGGCTTCGCATATACCGCGGGCTTTGTTTCACTGAGCAATTTGAGCTGAGTCACAGCAGCACAGCTTCCAGCTTTCAAATTCTGCCCATCTGAAACAGCCTCAGCATCAGGTTGCTAAATATTTTAAGGTCTTCAGATGGACAGTGCTAGAAACAGCTGACGTCTTCAGGAAAGGTTCATTAACTGCGCACTCTGAACACCCACAGGAAGGGGGCAAAAAGAGGAGGGGGGTTCGGATGTTGTGGTCCAGCCAACACCTTTCCATGGGGGCCTTCTCAAATGCAGCAGCTTCCTCTGACTTGGCTTTTAGCCGACAGACTTCCAGGACTCCAGTYATTTCCCCAACAATGACTCTGGACCAGTGCAAGCAAAAATCTCTTAASCTAAGCTTACAGTCTGTTATAAACCACCCTTCTTTATTATCACCAACATCCATTCCCGGCATGTAGCACTTTTCATCTTTGGATCTTTGGGAATAAAAATTATACACAAGGAATCTTCTGTGACCTTTAGCGTAAACTTCCTAAGGCAAGAAGCATGCCTGATCTCTCTTGGCCAACACGCACACGCACTCAGTTGGCACAGGAACTGGCTTGAGACACTGCCCTTTAGGCTTGCATCATTTATCAAGGTACGAGGCTGTCACGTTCCTGCCTGACATGCGCTGGTCCAGGGAAGGAAAGTGGTGACAGTTTACTTGAAATTAGTAACATGCAGTTGGGTGTTTTGACAGGGAAAAAAAAAATCTACACGGCAGAAACATTGAATTGAAAAATTGGAAATAATTGCTCAACAGAGGTACACTGATCGAAGAACSAGAGGGGCTGTTATTCTAACCAAGGAGAAGCTGGTCCTTGAGTACAGTTTGGGCTTGACTGGAAGAACACTAAGAGAATATCCCCACGTCTATTCGATGCATTAAAAAAAACTTCAACCCATTAACACCTCGTATCCCAGCTTCCCTGATGTYCCGACTCTCCCAAGGAGCTTGCATTCTGTGATGAATAGCAGGGAAGAAAGGGGAAACATCACTGAAGGGCACATTTAGCTACAYGAGTCTTCCCTTTCCTTGCTCTTTGGTTTTCTGTAGAAATACAAAAAAGATGCTAACACTGTTCAGATTTACTCATGGAGTGAAGGCAGCAATCCCTTCCACTACATACAGTCCACCTGGAGCATCGCACACTACGGTGTTCAGAAAGGCTGCCTCAGTCKAGGGAGGCTCCGTTCCCTTGGTCATTGACAGAGAGACAAATTCTTCTYCAGGGCAAGTTAGAGATAAAGCCTGTGATGGTTGCAGGATAGAGGACAGGTTACACTGTTTATTATAAGGGCAGAACTGAAATTTAAGTAATCACAAAACATGTGAGCAATGAATAGAAGCAGTGCAAATAAGCAGCTTTCTGTGATGAGATACCCAATAAAAACAATTCAGGCAAGGCAGTGTGTTGCTATCTGTGATTGCTGATCAAAAGAGATTAACACTTTTCTTTGCTCTTTCCTCCTTCTGATCATCTGTATCCGCTTTCCTCTCAACCTGTGGGCTGTCCAATTGTAGGGATTGGTGCCCCCCCCCCCTTTTTTTTTTAAGGCATGCTACAATGACTCCCCTAGAACAACTGGGGCTGCAAGGCACTACATAAATGAAAAACATGGTAAAGAAAAGGTAGGCTCTATCTGCAGTGTGATTGAGTAGAATGGAGCACATAAAGCCATTCAAGTAGCTCTGCAGTGTTTCATCCAAAGTTGGCTTAACCACCTGCAGGAATTTTACCTGGAGAAAGGAAATTGGCAGAGGCGTGGAGAAAATTCAACCCTAATCKCTCTCTCCTTACAAAGACTTAATACTCATGACCAGGGAGAAGGACCACAATCACACTGTCTGTAAGAAGCTTTTCTGGATTACTGTCACTCAATGCTCCCACCTGCAGCAAGACAGTAACCCCACATTTGAGCTAGTAGGAGAGCAAACAGGACCAAACACAGCCAGCTCTGGGTAAAGTCTTCTGTGGTCTGGATTTTGAGAGTTGAAGGCGATTTAGCACTCTGTACGAGTAKAAGGAGATTTTGATTAGTTAAGGGATTTTTTTTAATTGATATTTGTAGTATTTTACAATGCAAATCCCAAACTCCTTGGCTTAAGCTTTGCACTCAAGAGGTTAAGTCTTTTCCTTCATGAATATATTTGAGGTGTGGAGAAAATAAATGGGTGCAATAAAAATAAATCAGCTTTTGTTCCACTGGTGTATAACGTCTCCTTGTCTATTGCCTTATACAAACCCTATCCTTTCAAAAGCTTTGGAGAGGTGACAGAAGCAAATTCATAATAAAAATGATAGTGCAGAGAGCAGAAAGGGAGAGAAGAGGAAGGAAATATGAGTTTTCAGATGAGATCTGAAAACAGATGGAGAGTGGATGAGGCACAGATTCATTGTTCTTGCAGAAATAGCTCTGAACAGATTATTAAACGCATCCCATCTTATATTGTCTCACTGATCCACACAAGTCCTAGAAAAACTGAGCAGCTTTCTTCCCCATTCCCAACTCTGTGATTTCTGGAGTGAGTTCTACCCGTAACATCATCTTCTTTCCCCCCAAATTCTCTTCCATTTTGCCCCTGCTTTGTTCTGGACAGCGCTGTATGTTCGGTCTCCACCTGCCTCACCTCACCTCCTGACTCTCTGACAATGCAAGGGGAAGTTATCCCAGGGCTTCTCCTCTTTATTTCATCTTGTTATATCAAACTGGTTTCAGTCTGTAACCTCCCAGGCCCAGTAACAATCACTATCGTCCCTCTGAATCAGCCACGTCTGAAGAACCAGACTGTGAATGACCCTTTTAGGGTTACTGAAGCCAAACACTTTAGAACAGTCCTAAACATGATCTAGGGAAATGAAACTAATTATACTCAGCTTAGTAACAGGTCTTCAAGATATTTGCATCCCATTGCTTCTTAGGACTTTTCATCATGCTTATCTTTTAAGATTATTCCTTTGACAGGCAACTAATTCGGGTTATTCGCTACAAAAATATATGCTGCATGATGCACAACTTCCACTTTCTGTGGCTTTTTGACCAAGACTCTCAGCGCAAGTCATGAATGTCCCACAGGCTGTTCCATCCAGCTCTCTGCTATTAGACATACTCCTAGAGACAGAGACACTAGAGATACAGAGGTTTTACACTTACTCATCCCTCTTTATATTCAGTGCTATGTGTGTGCATCAGGCAGATACTCCCTGCTCCGAAGAGTAACTGTTTCATTACGAAAAAGAAGATTAAACACTGGGAGCGACTTGCTCAGATGATCCACCAAGAAGAGACAAGGCTTGACAGAGGTCTAACTCATTCTTGAAGGCTCCAAATTAAGGAACACGACTCCAAATGATATTTATGGTTAGAATTATAAATCCTACAGAAATGGCAGAAGAGTGGCTCAGGACTGAACTGGATTCACCGTCTTAGAAATATGGCTACCCTTAAACAGATCAAAGGGGTCTCAGCAGTACACAATATAGACCGCAGAGGAAGAGACAGAAATAAACACACGGTTTTGCTTTGGATGCAGAYGCATCCAGAGTATATTCCAGAGATGCACAAGCCCAAGAAACATGTTCACCCCCCCCCCACAGAACATTCACAGYTCGTATCAAAAGAATTTGAAGTTCAAATATGAGCACCATTCTACAGCCAAAGAACCTCAGATCTGGTCTAACACCACTCCTTCAGGTAAGGATGTACTTCTAGCTTTTACACACATCAAGAACAAACTAATTTGCCCAGGACTACTTGCTGATGAGCAAAGCCAGATATGAAATCCAGGTCTCCAAAAGCTCAAATCTGAACATCACCTGRAAAGGAGTACACAATGCAATATTCCGAAGGATGGTGAGATGTACTGTCCTCTGTTAGCATGGCTCATGCCATCTAGCTCCGTCTTCAGACTGGCATTGAGAGTGCTTCGTCTCTGTATCAAGAAGAGTTAGAAAGAACCTATTACCAATCATCATAGAAGGACTGAAAAGTCCTTCGATTTGACTGCTGAATCTTGCCTTGGCTGCATGAAGGTCACTGCAAGTATACCTTTTGTGTGCTCATGTTGTTCATTTTGGCTAAAACCAAGCCCGATTTCTCCTGAAGTGAAAGCCAAGGTGTAGATGGATCACGCAACATGAGGCTTCCTTGATCAGTTTTGAGGGGACTTTGCAGGACAGACTTGTAAAATGTAGTGACTAACAAGACCACATAGACACTTCCAGAGAAGAACAGACCCCTAATCAACTGCTATATCAACCTGCCTCCGTTAGCCAGGATCTTGCCTCCTCTAAAAAGAGGAGATTAGGATCTAGACAAGGAATTTGCACTTATTATGCCTTCTAACATCCTGAGAGGTGAACCCAAGCTGTGCTTACAAGTTGTTGAACTTATTGCTCCCTGTGCCTTATGCTGTGCTTAGGCACAGCAGTACAAGTTTAAATTACACCCTTAGTGGAACAAGGCCACACAGGAGCATCACAATTTATTAATGGAAGGTTTTAAAGTGGCTTTTAACTTCCTGTAGTTTCAAAGCTTAGGTTTATTTCAGTCTTACAAATGAAGGGCCACCTTTCTGAAAAGATTTAAAGTTTTTCAGATGAGATTTTCCTTTAACACAAAGGAGAAGAGCAAAGGAGTCCTTCTGCCTTTCTTCCCTTGACCACACTGGTTATGAAAGGTGGTGAAAAACAGCTTAGGAGGGAGTAGCAAGTATATTTTTGCTTAGATGCTGGTTTGAGAAAGGCTACATTGCCTGCCTACTGATGACCGATTTGCAAGGTTCCAATTTAAGCAGCAAATTGTTGGAGCTACTCAGGCATTTAGCATCTTGCACAGTCACTTATTGCAAAAATGCAATGTTCTTTTGGGGTGTTCCAGAAGACACTGAAGAGGTAACTGGCAAGTCTCAACATCTTCAAACCATCTTTGCTTGCCATATCTAAACACCGCTTTAGGCATTTACTTAATATCACATCATAACAATTTCAGGAATGCTCTAAAGTTCTGAGCTTTAAAGCTCTCCGAGGAATTTTATCTTTTCATTTGGATAGAAAGTTGTACCCGAAGACCTAGGACTCGGGGCACCATCCATGATGTAAGCCTTTCAACATCCCAGCAACATGGCTGTGTGCCACTAACTCGGAGAAACAAAGGCACCATATGTGGAGGACCAACTTTGCTGGACTTTGCTGCCTACAGTAGAAGACTTAAATCCTGCTGAGATGCTTGGACCTGTCAAGAGTGACCTAGGTGATCACAAAGGAATTACCTCAGAGGCAGAAATACCATCCAYACTTCCAGCCTCTGCCCTGTCCGCTGAACTTTCCTCTCCCTCCACTACACACATGACAGAAGGGATAAAAGGAGCAACTGACATGTCCAGGCAAACCCACTCCTCAGATAGCCAAACCAAGGCTAGGAGCCTTTCAAGGACTACAGACATCTCAGTCAGGTAGAGGACATCTCACTGTCCGTACTAGAGACTCCTAAGAAACAGATGCTCCACAAAGCCCTTACAAGTCTCTGGAGACAACACATTGGGAAGTACAAGTTTCAGGAGGCACTAGAATCACAGCAGTTTACTCCATTTTGTATAGAGCTGTGTTAGTTTAGGCCAAGTTATACCTGAGAAACCAAGCTGAGGAGTCTACTCTTCACCAGCCTTTATGGTGATGAACAATCTTACATGCTGTACAAGTGAAAAAAAGAAAAAAAAAAAGAAATAATGGCTAATAGTTGTGACTGATGCTACTTGAAAATATATCCTTGTAGTACTGTTGGCTATTCACTGTGCTATTTAGCTGCAGCTACACTCCTGTATCTTGTGACCAAGTCTTCTCCACTTAGTGCTTATCCCTACCCAATGCCATCCTCAGCTAGCATTTCATTACTGCTGCCTGACCTTGATCAAGTCTCATCTTGCCTTTTGTCTCAGAGTAYGTTGCAGCATAGACTCCCTGGCTTTCAGATTAGCAGCCTGCACTCGAACAGCGTTCTTTGCCCAATCCCTTGGCTTAATATCACCCTATATGCCTCTAGTTCCTGACTTCTCTCCCTGATCGAGATCCTTCTCAAAAGGGAAGGTAAGAAACAAGTTGCTGCTGTTGTTACCAAAGAAGAAAGTCTCTGCAGACAAAGAAGGGTAAGTCATCTAACACAGAGGGCAACTCATGGGTCTAATGCCAGTTCTGGGAAAGGAACCACAAGCAAAAGGCTAACAAGTTAAAGCTACCTCACTGCCCTGTAAAATCCAGCAGCCGTTCCAGCAAAGCTGTATTACAACATTTCATTATCATACTAGAAGGTCCTCTGAGACACGAATGTCAGACTTTTCATCAAGACTCTCTCTCCTCAATATGTAACACGCAAAAAAGGAAAACGTCTTCATCATGGCAACTATTTGCCATACAGGGTTGCAAAAACTCATCCTAGCTGTTACATATAGGCCCGGAGGGGAAAAAAAAATGTATTTATAATCAGCTATTAAGTCCCCCACTGATGCCCTAGCAATCTCCACTGATGTTCCCATTCTGTAAAGTTTGTAACCACAGGCACAATTTTGAACAGAAGAGTACAATTTGCTTGCTTTCTATGGAGATGTTCAGGCACTGACTTGGTACCCTGGGCAGGGGGTCCTGCAGCAGTGATTGATGAGAAGGAAGAGGCTGAAGAACAGGAAAAGTCATAGAAGGGAAAAGCTGAAAGTTACCTGAAAACTTCTATTAAAGCCTGGCTGTCCCCAAAGCGATTGATAAAGCTTTGAGGYCATCCCTTTCAAACGCTTCCTTTTTGCGGCTCTTAAAACTTCATTACAAATATCTGAACATAGGACTTTGGACCTTTTRTTAAGATGGAAGATAAAACTAGTATCTAGGAAAGCTGTTTCATGCTCCTCAGCAGCACTATAGAATAACCAAATAGACAGCACTTAYGGTTTTAAACACCCTCATTACGTGGTCTAACAAGGCTGCTGTGTGGCACCAAAGTAGGCAATGCAAAGCTTTAACRATTAAGACCTTTGCTTAGTACCAAGAAGGAACGAGCTGCTTCTTTCATTTACCCTCAGCTCACTTAACGCCCAAAGGCTCAGCCTTTTTCCGTGGGCAAGCAGTGTAAGCAGGTCCAGCAACAGGGCAGCTGCTGTGCGCTTGGCTTGTTTGTCAGGGCTCCTCAGCCACCAGCTCCCCAGTTTTCACTTGGGGAACGTGAGGAATGAATACATCAGTAAACAGCAGATTCAGCCAAATGTTTCATTTGAATCAAGTGCTAGTTTTTCTGACGTTTCCTCAGTAAAAGGTGATTGGGCTCCTGTGAATGATCCATCCACCCAAAAGCTGTTTAAACCAATATGTTTTTACAACCAGTAGTTTGATAAATTTGCCTGAGGATGTGGGGATTTTTGGGTTAAGTGCAGTCCTTAAGAAAGATTTTTTTTTCCCCTGAGAAATTAGCTCTTCTGGAAATTATTGAATCCTCCACTATCTTTCTAAAGTTACTCTATGCTGCAAGTGCCAGTAAAAGATTATATACCATTTCATGAGCAGCCATAAAAATAGATGGAAATTTCACCTTAAAGTTGCATCTGCTTGCTGGAAATCCTGCTATCTGGCACCTCTCAGCTGAGGTCTTCTTTTGTCTCAGAGTTATTCTGTTTCTGCACAGCCACACAGGTATAGAGCACCCTAGAGAGTMTTTGCATATAAATACAAAACAATATTTTCTTTGGGTATTTTTGGTCTTGTTTTATTATTGAATCTGATAAGCCTGGAAAATGAAATAATGCGTATCTCCAGACACAGAAAGCTACGCATATGTCACCAAGAAATCCTGCCCATATAGTTCTACAAAAGTTCTTGCTTTCCCATTCTCCTCTCCTTCTCCACCATGAGACCCTTTCCTTAACCGTTCTYGCGTCTTCAACGAGTGCCAGACTCGGTCCTGATTATCTTCGTAGAGCCACCATTGCCTTCTCCCAGCCACTGACTCTCCACTCTGCCCTTATCAACTGACTTAAGACATCAATGTTTTTCTGCCATGAACACAAAGAATTTTTTAAAAATTTACCAAATGCATAGACTATATCAGAATTAAAAAAGGCACCTCTAGGACTGCGAGGTGACACATTCTTAGGTGAACTTTCTGCAGCTCTGTTTTCACCCTAACTAAAAAAAAA
>NW_028186401.1:3756474-3832694 GCF_003343005.1 Rhea americana
CATCACTCTGGCATCTTTTTACTTATTCTCAGAGAACAGTCTTTGCCTTCTTACAAAAGAAACTGAAAAAATCCTGTATCTCATCGTGGCCAAAAAAAAAGCCACCGAGTGGGGGTGGGGGGAGGGGGAAGGGGGAAGGAGGAAGAATCATTAAAGCAATCTTCAGCTTTGCTGTGGGCACAAAGCCTTTCATACTGCTTACCGTAGACAGCAGTATTCCAGGGAATCTTATTCTATGTCTCCAAACACATGCATGAACAACATATGTTGAACAAAACTGTCCATATGGCATCCTTTATACTCAAACGGAGAGGGCCCTGCAGATATATGCTCTGTGGAGACAGGCTGACTGCTGGGCAGGTCCACTGCTGACCTCTGATGGTAGGAGCTAGACTTACATACGCAGCGACTGTCTACAGGGCAGGGTGGAAGGATCCTCACCCCTACATTTGTGGCTCTCCCTGTTAGGAATGAGCAGCTCCTGAGCTAGATTTGCATAGTCACTAGTGAGGAATTCGGGATTAATAGACCAGGTTGGAAAAATTCTACTTTTACTTAAATGCCTCATCTGCACAGAGACCAGTTTGAAAGAAATGCTGGGTTCACTGGGGGGAAGAGGTCACAAGCCAGTGGTAAGACTAGACCAGTCTTGAAAGCAAGGACAACACTAAGGGCCCCATGTTGTGCTCAGGGGATGTAGCACCTCACCAGACCACAGTGGGCAACATATCAATGCGAGTTGCAGCACATGGGAAATTTTAGTATCTTCTACCTACTTGGCTACATCACGGTCAACGACTGTCCTGAAGCCACTGAAACCTCCTATCCTAAAGTTTGCAGTTGGCTCCAGAACTCCAGTCTASATATGAATCTGATACACTGAATCTGGGGCCCACCATGACTGAAAATTAGACATACCAATAATCAATGTTTCCTCACTGCAAAACAACACATCAGTTATTTTTAAACAGGAAAYATGATGCAAGGGGTAGGCAGTGGAGAAGGGGTGAAACGTTTTAGACCAACTGCTCCCYCCTCCCCTGTTCCTCCCCCCTCCCCAAAAGTCATAGGAGCTAAAATAACATTTATTTCAACAAATGTCAGAAGGAGGATCTTCCATGACTCATCAAGTTGTTGTTTTAGCCTGCAAGGGACTATAAATTATACTAATTAGAACATGGTATTTTTCTTGCAGTTATACAAAACACTGTCTCTTCCTGTGACATCTAAGAGCAGAACCATCAAGCAGAAGCATGCTCAGTACATGTTTTAACTAGAATTCACAATTCACTTGCATGAAAATCCTCCTACCAGCAAATTGGTAAGGGCTGGCAGTGTGTATCAAGAAAGCTGTGTTGAATTATGAGAGGAGGGAGAGTAAATTAGTGGCCAATCAAACCTGTCCAACCAGAAATGGAGCTATTCCTTACTGTCAGGGACTACAGCACCAATATCACTTTCACTCTGAGCAAGAAAAAGGTAATTTATGGGGTCGTCAGTCACACCATCAGCACATGCCGATAAGTTCAGAAGTTGTGAGTGTGTGTTTGCTCTGAGAGCAGCTTATTTGCTTTACCCACATACACAGCCTTAGACAAGTCATACTGAAAAGCCTGTGTATAAGCTGTCACTTCAGCTTTCAAGCTTGAATTATTCAAGCTTGAATTATCCCAGCAAAGTAAAAGCAGGGAGATTTATTCAGACCCCAGCATCCTAAATCTGGCAATTACAACAAACTCCTGCAGAGACGCTGCCCTGACTCACCTTCCAGCAAGACTCCTCCAGGGTCTGATACAAAAGGGGCTTTTTCTGCTGTGCTCATAAAGCACGGCAGCACATTATTAAGCCTCGCACTGTATGTCCCTCAAGATGGGCACAAATACGGATGATATGCCCATAGAAGAACAGTACTGACGAGATACCTTCTCGGAAGCAGAGCCTCTTCTTGCAGTGCCTTATCCACAGCTCAGCACAGAGGCTGGGGGCTTTGGCTGATTTCCCCTTTCCAAGAAGGGGGACAAATGTCTGACCTAGGAAGGCTGATGGGACTTAGCTGTCCCCCAAATGGTGACAGTACAACAGAGCCCAGAGCTACAGGGCAGGCTGGATGTGGATCTGATAGAAAATAAATTGTTGGCCAAGGCTAGCAGTCTATCTCCTAGATCTAGCCATATATTTTTCCTTAGAAAGCTGCGCTTTACACATTTTTCCTTGGAAAGCTATACTTTTCTTCTGTAGAGACAATGACCTTTCTTTTCAAAACGGGACCTTCTGCTGTTTCACAACGTTTTAAAGAGTTTGGTAACCTCAGCACTAGTTATTTCACAAAAATCTCATGTGCCACTGTCTAGGCTGACAAACAATAGAATGTCTCTACCTAAGCACTGCTACCAGGATTTTCAGCAAAACAGAAAAAAGCTGAAAATTAAAACAATCTTTTCTTCAAAGGAGCATTATCTTTGCGGGAAAGCCACTGGAGCAGACCTCAAGTAGGACTCTGCCTCGCACCAGAAACTCCCCGCGCAAACACTATGGCAACGAGAGCAGACATTGCTTGCGCTTTGCGTGGAGACTGCAGTCCAGGAACTGGAAGGGAGCACTGACAAGCAAAGCCCTCAGATTGCTGCAACGTTAAGAAATAAAAGCCTTTGGCAACAGCAAAGCCCCCCAAAGCATTTCCCCAGCTGTTTAGAGCACGGGCCTGCAGGGGTCCCTCTTACCGCTCCTTGCAAACCCCCACTCAAGCCAAAAGCAGCTGGAAGTTGAGCGCTTTAGGCAGCTGTTAAAACAACCTCCCCTCCCATCCCAAGTGAGGGGCACAGGGAGAAGGATCCAGCTGCCTGCAGATGCCTCCTTGGGGGCAGGCCCCACAAGTTCTGGCTTCCCATCCTGGTGTCCACAGGGATGTTCTGAGCTCCTCACCTGCACAGTACCTCTGTGGGGAAGAAATAGCCATGCTTGCTTTGCCTTTTCTGCTGAAGCTAGCAACTAGATGAGTTCAGCAGTATCTGGCGGACATCTGGCCATTTGGATTTCCAGACAATGACTCATACACACATCCTGGGACAGCAGAACCTGTGGTATTGAGAAGGGATATTACCACAGGTCCCACTTTCTCTTGATTGTGCAAGCTTTAATTTGCACCTGAGTCTCTTTCAGGAACAGGCAAGCAGGGAACTGGTTTGGGTATTACACTCACCCCCAGAAAACAGCCCTTCTGGCAATGCAGCAGCACACCAACAAGACGAGCGGTCTGGGGATTTGAACAAGTAGCTTTGCAGTCATTTTCACCTTACCAAGTAAGCCATAATATACATTAGAAAATGAATTTATGAAACTCAGGGTGAGCAGCAAGTAAAAGATTCAGAAAGTTTGTTTCTGCTATTTACCATGTTCCAACACAAAGCCCAGGTGCAGCAACAYAGACAAATCTTCTGATTAAAAGCTACTAACACTCTGGCCCAGGTTATCGGAGTGCAGATTCTGACCTTGCCCTTTACATTTTACTGACACAACACAGTTGTCCACGAGCTATCAAAGTCTGAAGAGCCCTAATCTAGAATAATACTTCTTGGCTATGGAACTGTGAAAGACAAATACAACATTGCTAGGTGCTGGAAATATCATTCCTTTCTCAAGTACAGAAAATGTTGCTGTTTCAATACGGGCCAAAGTCTACATCATCTTTTTGAAGCATGTACAAATTTGAATGGGCCCAGCATTTTCTCAATAGATTTTGTTTTTTAACTCTTAATTTTACTGTGAACATAAGAAAAAAAAAGAGTAAAAAAATCTTTGGCTTCCATTAAGGACCACCACCCAAAAGAGGAGAAATATGCTGCTCTGAAAGGTCTCTGCTTACAGCACATGCCATAATAGGACAGACAAGCTGGAGGTATGGCCAGAGAAAGCTACCCAAAAATCTGTGATAACTGTGTCCTGTCCACAGAGAGCTACTGCTGCTAATATTTTTCAGCAGCTATCACTGCCCCTCTGCTCCCATAGACTTTCCCAGAGAGGACARAGCCCACACTCCCCCCACCTCGCTGTCCCCCAGTCCAGTTGTGCTCTGGCAAGGGAGCACAAGTCTCCTCTGCGAGACTTGCTCAGTAAAATAGACAGCATACAGCATCTCACCATCAGCCTTATGATCTCATCTTGTCTGCCTGCTATTTTTACAGCTTGCTATTAATAAGTATAAACTAGGAATTTGAGGTGCTGTCATATCGGATATTCACACACTTTCAGCCCAGATGGTGCTTTACCAGGATTACAGATTGAGAGGCAAAAGAGCATTCAGAGGAGAGGGGCACAAGACTGTGTACAAGCCATACTGTTTATTCCCTGCCACAAGCAGGGTATAAGAGAGAGAGAAGGACAGAGCAACAGGTCCATCCTCAACTTACAGCAAGCAACCTTCTAACAAAACCGCATTGCTAGTCCTACCTTGATGAAGTGATCAATGAACCAGGATTTCTATCACCCACCAGACTCAGCTAAACAAAGCTTTCCTAAGGGGCCTCGTGGGTATATGTACTGTCTGGGTGGGGGGAATCAACTCAGCAACAGATGAGCTCSATAACTTTCATTATTTCCACCCACCTTGCTGTCTGTTAGCTCCCCACTGCACTGGCAGAGAGGTGCTACACTCAGGAYGCCTGCTGGCAGGCTCACGCTTGGAGCACTCAGCCCTGCTCCCACTCCCACCAGAGCCAGGATAAAATCCTTACTGTCTTTAGGTCCCCTCCATCCAACTAATACCTAAGTTTGGGCCAAGTTGGCAATTAGTGCAAGATTCAGGCATGGAAGGGGACTCCTGGGAGCAGCTCTGACCCACTCTTTCATGGATGCATAGACATACTATAGTACTGAGTCTGAGAACATCATTGACTTGAAACACTCATGCTCAACAGTGGCTGCACGTATGTATGCAACTAGTCAGGGTGCCTAGAAGCATTCATTCAGTTTAAAGGAATATCAAGGTCAGATCATTAGATGAGTTCAAAGTCCATGTTTCAGCCATCGGGTTCTTTTAGCTTGGATGGACACTGAAGTCCCTGAGGGCACTTCAGCTCTACCTTGACTGGTATTCCCATTACACCTTTCCTAAAGAGACTGCCTCATGAGAGGGTGCAACAAGTCCCCTTYGACCAGAGCACAAAATCCGTCACCTCACTGACCTGCTGTTGTTACTGGGGTCAGGCCTGTTCAAATCACATGCTCAAATGTTTTGACCTACAGATATGGAGAACAAAATTGCTTTGAAGTCAGCAATATTTAGAGGAAGAAGGAAAGAAAAAAAAATGCCCTTAAACACACATGACACAGCATAAAAATGAACGAGGCAGCAACTTTTGGAAGCCCAACGGATGTGGAGCACACGCACAAGCATYGAGCTGGTGCCTACCCAGATAAGGAAGCAATTCCCTCCAGTCACTCAGCCTGCAAATCAGCCCTCAGCCATGGAAGCATCTGCTTATACAGCTTCATACAGCCTTGGCAGAGACAGAGCGATGGAGAGATTCATGAGGAAGTGAAAAACCACTTGCAGATGAAATCAGAAATAAGCGTCCAAGAGATGGGGAAGATGGGAAGCTTCCTTCTGACCTAGCTACAAAAGAACAGGAAGAAGAGAATTGCAGAAACTGGTCAACGAAGGCAAAGTGTTAGAATAAGGAAACAAGGGGGAAAGATTGGAGATGAGGAAGATGGGGAAGGTGGGTGTTACTGTGGTTAAAGGAAGAGACGGCGCTTGGAGATCAGGCAAAGTGTGGAGGGGATAGATCACACTGAACATGGGATTTAGAAGCAGTGGAACAGGGCAGACAACTGGAGACTTAGCATCTGGGAGGCCTCAACAGAAACAGGAAGATTTTAAGGTTATATYTAAAAAGAACCAAGTCTGGCTGAGGAGGATAGTGAGAATAGACTATTGCAAGCAGCCCAAAAATACTGTCCAGCTGTGAACAGTCATGGGGCCAAAGGCCAAGGCTTGGTGCATGACTGAGGGAGTAGGTGGACATGTGGTTTGGGGCCGGGGGGGGGGGAAGAGGAGGGACAGCAAATCTGCAGAAAGGGCTGCCAACAAGTACGATAGCTTTATAGGCCTCATAAAAGGGATTGGGCTCTGGCTGCTCCCAGGACTCAGCGTGACACACCAACGTCCATGGTATTTCCTGTAAAGCCAAATATTCAAATACAGTGTAAATGGGTGAATTCCCAGCTCTTGAAAGGCAAATGTGCAATGCAGCAGCTGAGGCAGAGAACGCATATGTTGAAATTGTATTAGTGCTCCCAAGTGGGTGGTTAACAGTCCGGTCCCCTCCCTCGACTGCCTGCCTTGGAATCTGGTTTTGAGGCTGGAAAGGCCTCTGGATTTTAACGCCTCTCACTGACCTTTACATTGGGCTGTGCATGCTGTTGATTTATTTTACTGCATGAGAGCGAGCCCTATAGCGGTGCTTTTTTTAAAAAAAGGCAATGTCCTGCTACACGGAAGGTACCATGCAATTCACTGCAGCAGCAAAGAAGAGCTAGGGCCAGAGAGGCACACGTTGGTTTGATCTGGGTTTTAATTAAAATGGTCTTCTGTCAAGCAGGCTGAGGATTGCCTCCTCAAGATATTTGGCTGATCCTCCCCAACACCCACTAATTTCTGCACGAAAGAAGGGGATCCAGTGCTTTGCAGGACTGGGCTGCACAGTTCAGCCTCAGCTTTAGAGGATTTATTTCTCCTACTTCTTCTATGTAGTCAAAACGATGTCTCCTCATCACCAAACTCCTAGACCTGAGAGTTGAATCCATGTGAAGCTAGAGAAGGAAGATAGGGTGGGGCTGAAGCTCTCTCTTTTGAGTTGAGGAGATTTACAGCTGGTTTCACAAGGCAGCTGAGCATTCTCACCCCTGCTCCTGTGCAAAGAGGGGGAGAAGAGGACATGGCAAAACCATCTTGTACTCTAGGTACTTAGGCCAACTGATAAATGACCAGGGAAACTGAGGAGGGAGCAGGATGCAAGGATCTATTGGCAATAATCTCCTAGAAGAGTTTCAGTCAAGGGCAGCTGGGGGAGTCAACAGGGTGTGGGGGAGGAGGAGTGAAGGAACTGAAGAATGAAAGATGRAAGGCTTGCCAAAGCTGCGTCTATGCGATGAATTTACTCCAGTTACCTGTCACTGAAGGAAGACTCAAATCTCAGATCCCACAACACTTTCCTTCCTTCCTTCCTTCTCCAGCACCTGCCCAGGTTTCCCTGGCCTTTGCGTGGGAGAGCAGAGAGCAGCTCCCAGCCTTTGGCTTGCTGACTCCCCAGGAGGCCATCTCCTCAGCTCACCCAGCTGGAAAACACACTAAAGAAGGAGCTTCATTTTAAAAACAGAATGGAGGTTCTTAGTGCGCCATTGTTCACTGGGTAATTGCTTCCTTTCTTTCCATCACTCCCAGTAAAGCCAGGGGCAATTCCTTCTAGCTGGGGCAGCCTCCTCCAGGCTTTTGCTTAAGACCTTAAGAGAGACTTTGCAAAGAAGTAATTACTGCCTTTTTACTTCACAGTCTTAACAAATATCTTTCGACCTCGTTTCCACACTTAGTGCGTTTTATTTAGGTGATGAAGGGATTGTCTTTTATTATTATTATTATTATTCTAGCTCCTGCAGTTTTTTTTCCCCCCTTATTTCCCTATTTTTTTCCCCTCTTTCAATTCCAGAAAGGACATATGCATTTGTATGGCCCATTTAGAATCATTCTTAGGATTCAGTGTTGTGCAAAATTTAAAATTACATCCAAGCTTAAYGTTTAAATCTGAAAAACAAAGTACTTTGAATCAAACGAAATAAGACTTAAGAAATTAGTTTATCCACAACATATTCCTACTTAATACGGACTAAAACTTAAATCCTTGCTCTCCAAGGACTAAACTGTCTGTCAAATACTTTTCTAAAGGCTGTAGACAAATCTCAGGAGGTAGGCAGGTCTCATCAACTCAACACAGTTAGCATATGATGGTAAAACCTCAGAGAAAAATGAATGCAATATAAAGCARCACATAGTTTCAGTAGAAGGTGAATGTTCTCGCTATAGCAGCGCTTAGACACCCTCTTTTTCATGCATAGAAGCAGCACATATTTGTATTTACTGAGGCCCCTTATCCACCTAGGAGGCGAAACTGCAAGCTAGATCCCGACCACCAAAAGCGGTGGACTTGAGAGGAGCTAAAGTTACCAATATTCCCAGGAAAATCCCTTCATTAGCACATCGTATCTTTAATCTCCTGGGCAGAGTGCATGTTAAATGTGTAGTGTGTTTGCCCCYAAGTTTCTTCTGTAGTCTCCTGTAGGTAAACACTTTCTTTTTGCTGCAAACTATTGGATACTACTGTTTGTTAGAGCGTCTGCTTGGCTGGTGGGCCATCAAGCTACAGGATTCTCCAAAGAGAAGGGGTAACTGACAGAAAATTTCTTCCTGATCTTGGGGGAATAGAGTTAAGGTGGACTAAAATAAGGAGAAAAGACAACCCAGACACATGGTATCATTTTGCTGCATAGAAACACACRTTTTTACCTGGTGTCTAAGTGCACTGATCTGGTTCACATTTAGGATGGCTCCTTCACTTGAGGAAAGGGATTCAAAATAGAAACAGAAACATCACGATGATGCGTAAAGGAATGACCGGACTGACAGTCTCCAGCCTGACTTGTTTTTAGGGTTATCCTAGCACAGGACAAACGAGGACAGGTATAGTGACACGTGACAACACACTAAGTTTTTTGGGGGACCCCATATGACAGCAAAGTGAGAAAACACTGGACACATTTCACACAGTATAAGTAACCTAAAATCACAGAATAGCACATGTGTTGAATACTAAAGGGGAGAGAGACCTGTCTGAGACCTGACTCTTGACAACCACAAGCTGTCTGGCAGACTGGCCATCTGTCTGGACTTTCTCCCAAAGCAGTCCTGAAGTCTGGATGCTACATCCTGTCAGGCTTCTGGGGGAGATCTCCTGGGGGGCCTACAGGTTCGACAGAGCATCCCCTTGATTTTCACGTGTGCTCTACCTTACAAAAGGGAGACCTGAGAAACCATGAGGATTCCCTGCAAAGAYAGAGAAAACAGTCTGAACCCTTTCCAGCCAAACCTTGCAGAGTTGAGCAGCTATTTTCTAACACCTCAGTTTGTCACTTCAATTTTGCTTCCTTATCTGCTACGGATTGGCCACGTGGCATTCTTTCTGCTCTCCAAAAGGCCAAGAATAAATCACACAAGAATGATTTGAATGCCTGAAACTTAAGCTCTTGCTTAAAGTTAAGCATGTGGTTAAGTGATTTGCCCAGCAGAGGTATCTCGCTGAATTGGGCCTAGGGAGTTTTTCCCAGCAAAATAGTCAAATTTGTGGAAAAGTAAAAAGGTTGTTTTCTTCCCCCCCCCCAATAAATCACATTATTCCAGAATTTCAGAAGAGATTTTTTTTTTTTTTTAATGCTTCAGATATAGTTTTGCAGGGAAGATGGTCTTAACTCATCTTCGTTACTCATATTGACAATTTATACCTGTGAATTGCAGAGGGTCTTTCTCTCCTCCCTCCTCCAATGTAGAAGAACAGATAAGCCGTCCTCTGAGCAAATACATTGGCAGGACAAAAGGTTTTTGGTGAACAATACATTTATTATTCCATTTTTTTTAAAAAATTGATATTTTTTTTTAAATAGTAAAATCGAGCCAAAGGGTTTAGAGGGGGAGGTAAAGAAGGGGTTTGTTTTCCTGTATAACACCTTCTCAAATGAACATTATTGCTAAACAGAGACACATCAGAAGACGCTTTTAATTAAATTGATTTATGGGAGAATTCAATGAATCTCTGCCAGTTTACACTAGGAGCAAATTTGACCCTAGGTAATTCTGTGCATGGGAGAGATTTGCACTTCTCAGTTAGGGGCTTCAGGGAGATATTTTTTGAATTTTAGATAGTCGGTATCTACTTGTGTTTATCACATACTGAAATCTTGAAAGACACCTTGATCATAGATTGCCCTTATTGCAGATTATTCTTTTCTTAAATAACAAGAACCTTTGGAAGGGGAACTCTTGTGTATGTGCATTTTGTGGGGATTGAGGATGGGGAAAGGTAAAACTAGTGAAATCTTTTCTTACTATGAGCAATGATGAAAACAGAACAATCTGGAGAACCACAAGAAAGCACTGCACAGGAATACCTCTGCGCAGCTTTGCTTAGAAAATCAAATTYGCTATTGGGATATTTTCCTCTGGCTGAGCATCTCTTCACATCTGGCAGCTACACTCACCCAGCCTTCTCCCCAGGACCCTCCTGCCTTTTTAAAGAATAAGGCTGTATAATCCTCAACTCCTCCTCCCTCCTCTCCATTTCAAGCCACTTTAGAAAAGTCTGCCAAGAGAGCGTCTCTCTAGTACTGCAGTCTGTTAACAACAGAACGTGCACGTGGGACCAGACATCCTCTCATCTGTACCTGTGCGTCTGCAAACTTCAAACTCTGGAAGCTCCTTTTTCTTCATGCCACTGAGACAGATATTAATCTCAACCCAGGTCCAAGGATTGAGAAGAGCACAATGCAACTTTTAAGCTCATACCTTGGTCTATTCCACTTTCCAAATCTTCCCATGTATAGAAATATCTGTGTTCAACCCTGCATATTGGAATCAGCTTAATTCAAAGTAAGCCCAAGCCACTGGTACCCATTTCAGATTATATTTTGTTGAGTGAGACTACTGAGGATGAAGAGCAGCCCACTGGAAAAAGTGGTAAAAGAGACCAAGGACAGCTTTGTTCTCAAAGCCCAAATGGATTTTCTAGTCTTTTGACTGCAGCAGGTACCAATTTATTCTGATCAAGACTATTATCAAGAAATTCTGTCATGCTAGACTAATAGATGTCAGGGATACAGCTCAATTTTTGTGCCCGTGTCTATATCATTTGTTGTAGAGATATTTTTTTTCCAGTGGCCAATTAAGAGATTTAGGCTAAGAGTCTGCTTCCCTTTCTATAACCATACAGAATACCCCTCACAGTCATCTTTTCTAGGGATCTTATTTTGCCAAGAGATAATACAGTCATTGGGTAAAGTTGTAAAATCATCAGCAACTTCCTCAGGCAGCTAAAAATTGTCTTTAAGATTCCTGGAGATTTACATACCTATTTATTATTAACAGTTATAGTTATACGAACYACACCTCCATCAGCAGGAACCTTCCATTCCTCTAGGCACCTTTTCAGCATATTAAAATTGACAAGCCAATATTAATACCTAATACAACAAGCAGCATGCTGCTTATATACTCATAAGGTTAAAAAAAAAAGAAAAAAAGAAAAAAAAAGGCTTCCTCCTCCTTAGCAGCAGTCTCTTTTTTTCCACCTCCCTCTGAAGTTATTCCTTCCCTCACACCTTTGAAAAAGGCTGGGTCTCTGTATCATGAGCACCATTTCAGCAAAAAATCCAGACAATCCATGGGATGACACCCTGGATTTTTTTTTTCCTCTTTGATAGAGCCAGGGTCTCGTTAACTGGGGGAAGACTTGAAGGCCTTACAGTGTTACTACATGTGACTTATGTATCACAAGCAGAGAGCTTCAAGGCCATCACAAAGTCCCAAGACCTCCTCTGCATCTTCTCCTGACACCAGCCAAAACGTGCACACACTAATCCAGGAGGAAGATGACGACACTGGATGAGGTCGTTCTCTGCGACCAAGAGCCTCTATTTTTTTGCCAGAGTTTCTTCAATCCACTGTCCAGTTAACCTGCCTCATCCACACAGAGGCAGCTTTGCTGTTTTCTTAGTCTTCCCCAGTACATTAGCTGCACTTCTCCACACTGTTTTTGYTCCCTTGTTTTGAACCTATGATGTGCCCCTTCCTGCCCTATCCCCCAACCCCAGTCCCCAGCAGATATAATAATTTTTGTCAACTTCTTTGATAAGGGGTCTGAACCACACGGTCCCCTCTGCAGTGGATAAAAGACTTATTACTTGGATCAGTTCCACCTGCTAGCCCATGACTGATACAAAAATGGAGTGCGTTCACTCCGCTGACTTGTTAGGCTTCCACTGCACAGCCAGCTCATTCACCTTCCCGACACTTAGTCTACTGAACCTGAGCTTTCAGAAATGTGCGCGCAGAGGCAAGGAAAAAACTTTTCACCTTTTCAATCTTCTCTTAAGCAGAGAGCAAGTAGAGTGGGTGTGAAGGAAGTACAAGCACCACAATTTTAATATCCCCACTACTGTCGTGCGGGGGGGGGGGGGGAAACAGCAGGCTAAAAGTATTTTTGTTTTGTTTTTTCTGAATATTTTGTTGAGTCCTCTCTCTCTCTAGATGTTTGCCTGCAGCCAGCAATAAACTGAAAGGTGACCTCCATGGGCAATCTCAGAAAGACTTGCCTGGCAAGTGCAGTTGAGTGTCAGGACCAATTCTCAACTCTTTCGCTCAGATTGTTCCTTTCTCCACATGACTAGATGCTGCTTCTCAGAGGTGACTCGTTATAGAGACATTTAAGATTTTGRGGGAGCAGAGACAACTTTTCATTATGCCTGCGTAAAGCTCTTAGCACAGTGGGCTGCGATCCCYGGTGGTTGTCTGCAGCCTCTCTTCCAAAGCAAATAAATAAAACCACCAGTGCATCCCTGCAACTGAACCTGTGAATTTGTGGCACCAGCAAGCAGCACGTTGAAGTACACAGTTCCACCTTGTTAAAATGCCCTTGAATTTGGCCAGGGTTTCTCACAAGATCCACACATACACACTATTCAAGTTACGCAAGTTGACCAGTGTGATAGACAGCACAGAAGAACAGGAAACATGTCAGGGAGAAAAGTGTAAAAGCATCCAGGACAAATAAAAAACATGTGTGTATATATATGTATGCRTATACACATGTATGCATATGCATGTATAAGTATRCATGTGTTTTTATACATACACAYGTATGTATATATTCAGTGGAGTWSTTCTGCCAGATGAGCTCATCTCCTTCCCTGATTGTATAGAAAATGCTTTCTGTAAATGAAAAAGCTATCAAACCCYTTTCGAGATCAAATCCCAAATCCCTTATCCCCTCCCCAGTCACAACATCCACTTATCCAGGATTCTGGAGCGCACAGCAGCTCAAAGAACTGTTTTGCCTCGGCACCTTCACTAAAGCGCAAGCGGCCGACCTGTGCTGGTCCCTGCTCCGTCCCGAGTCCAGAGCAGGTCCCCAGAGCAGGCTGCTTCGAGGGTGCCTGCACAGGGCCTGCAGGAGTTTGTCCAGAGGTTCAGCAGTTGGCACTTTTCTCCTGGATCAGCTCAGAGGGTCACGGAGCAGCTGGGAATACTTCCCTCTAGATAAGGCACCATATGAAACTATGAGACCCTATGCATGTTTTCACAAGTCCAGTGCTGTCGCCTGAGTGATTCTTCCTAAAYTACCCTCTAGGTATAGTCTATACCCCTCATACCATACATACTGTTTTTCTCCTGAAGCCCTGAGGGATATTTCTCTAACTTCCCAAGCAAGAAGTTTTGGTGCTGAGTAGCACCAGTGTTGTCTCCAGTGTCATCCATCTTCCACCCCAGGTACAGCTGAAAGTTGGTTAGAGCACGGTGCTGCTAATGCCAAGGTCATGGGTTCAGTCCCCATACGGGCTATGCTGAGGGTTGGACTAGATGATCTCCAGAGGTCCCTTCCAACCTTATCRATTCCATGATTTCCCTGTTTGCTCCTAAAGGACAATGTTTAAACAGGATTTGGAGGTGATTTTTACTGAAGACGCTCAAGAAGAATTAGGTTAGCAGTTAACTTTTGCTGAACTGAGCCAATTTTAACTTATCCAGAGAAATCTTATCAATCYCTTTCTTATCAAGTGCCTAAGAACTGCTTCTCTCCCAAAAATAAGATTAAGCCTTCCCCCACAGCCTGCAACTATTTAGCATTTTTTTTTTTTTTAAGACCCTAAAGTAACTTAGTTTTTGTAATTGAGTATTTACTCTGGCTAAAAGAACTGTTGTTATTATTGATGCAGTAAGCTGCATGTGAACAAAAATAGCCTTCTGTGAATAATTTTAAGACTGACACTTCCCTTGATGCTAGTTTGACAAGCCCTAAATACTAGCTCCTTTTTCTTGACTCACTGAAACAGTATATATTAGAATACATAGCCCCCAAAAATGTTTTAAAATAAAGATTTTTTWAAAAAAGGGAAACATTAGAAACATTAGACCATTAAATTTCAAAACCACCGAAATATTGAGCCACTAATAATGCTGGAACATCTTTCCTCTATGTCTTTTAAATAAGCATTCAAAGAAATGAGGAGAGTCCTGGAGTGAGTTGAGACCGGGACAGAAGAGCAACCTCCAGCTAGAATTTTGTCAGGAGATGGTTCTGTCAGTTTTTCAATCAACTCCACTTGCCAGTAACACCGCCGTAATTGTCTTTGTCATTTACACGGGCAAAACCTTCATCTCCCAGGAGCCCAGAGTATTTTCCAGACTGTAAATACAGAGATAACTTTACCCACCCTTGAAAGCAACCCTTTCTGCCCTGGAATTCTGCAGCTCGTTAAAACCTGTCAACACTATGCAGCATTACCTGCGAAGGACCGAGGACGAAGGGTAACGTGAAGCTGAGACCACAGATAGCATTTACTGAGGAAGGATATAGTGCTCAGTGCTAATGCTATGAAATCTTACAGAAAGCAGAGCCATTCCTTGAGAAGCTGAATTTTCCAAAACCTTGACTTAAAACACAAGTTGTAAGTTAAAAAAAAAAGAGTTAAAGTGTACAAATTTCCATTTGGAGAGAATGATGTTCTTGGAATATATGAAATATCTATTACTAGGCATCAATTCCTAACATATGGCATACACATTACTTCCTTTTTTTTTGAGTACACTTGCAGTTGGAAGCTCATGCTTTGCATTCAGTTATTATATTGTGACAGAAAAGTTCACTTTGATGAAATGCATCAGTCTGTCAAGTTGCAGGTGTTTGGATGGTAGTATGAAAGTCCACTGAAACTCTGTTTTCTTTTTCAGTCTAAGTATTACATCATGTAGACTGTAGTGTATCTAAGATGGATTGAACATCTTCAGCCAAATTATCATTATTCATCAAATTAAATCAATGTAGGAAGTTCTTCAAACCTTCTCTTAATACTCCAAGTAAGCTTTCAACAAGAATTTATGTTATGTTGCTACTTGAGTTATTCTTCCTAAACTACCCTCTAGGCACAGTCTGCTACCACACATGCCCTTCAGGGCTCAGTCTTTTCCATTGCATGATCCTATATTGCAATGGAAAAGACTTCAAGACTGTCTTTGCTGGCAATTAAAATAGGAGAGACAGCTCTAAATTTMATTTGCAATTTACAGGTTAAAAACATTTGATCTATGCGGTGCAGTTGCTTTTATATTTCTTAGTCCCTACAAGAAATATCAGGAAAGCATTGCAGAATATTTTAAGTCCAGCTGGAAGCAAAGGTTACTGCTCAATTTAACCCCCTCAAAGGGATTAAATTAAGAATAGAAGTGAATCAAAGCTCAAATCACAGAAATTCTTGACATTAGGTTTCCCGATTTTAACTCTTTTTTCTAAGCAAAAATGCCACATCCAAATGTGTGTCACTGACTTAGTCTAGGCCCAGCTATAAGGAAAAATCTTACGAGGTTTTTCTCTGAACAATGCCTCTGAACCTCTTAAACATCTATCCTTTCTTTCCACAATCAATCCTGGCTAAGACCCCTGTTACACTGAGATCAGGTTCACGGTTCTGACATGACCTCCTGAGGTTTAATTTCCTTCCTCCCTGACAGCAAAATCATAATTATTGAGGTATTAGCTGACATGCACTGACTGATTAAATCTAAAATAAATACTAATTGCAGACATCATTAAAAAGGGGAGACAGCATATGAATCTAGGTTAGATGTAGGCAAAGATCCAAGCTTTACAGGTAGATACAAATCTCAGCTTGGTGATGAGTTTGATGGGACCAAGACCTTGCAGGTTGTTCTCGCTAATAATGCGAGTCTGTATTATAGTGGAGCCTGAAATCTTTGTGATGGCRAAAGTCTGAAACTGTGCCATCTCCGAGGGGTGACACACTGAACACGTACACATTTCCCRTGCTGCTGCTATTAGCACAGCTGAGCAAGTTGCTTAGGTTTCAAACAGGTCATCTGCTGGTCACCTCATTGATACAGCGCATCTCTCACATTCTAATACCAGGTCTACGAAGACAGTATTTGCTCTGCCCCTGTTCAGCCCTATCAGGGTGGGCATAGAATGAAAGCTACGTGTATTATTTTATGATACTTTCTGGACCTGTACCCTCACCTCACATCTTGCTCTGCCCCTATGACATTTTCCATGTAAAAATGTCAAAAGGTTCCARTCAGGAATGAGAAAAATCCTAGCAACTATAATAGCTTGCATCTGGATTTGGCTTGTTTGTTCCTGAAGCTTTTTCTTGTCTTTTAGTACAGAATTCAAGTCTGTATTCCCCTTGCCCAAAAGCTGATCCAACCACTTACGGGATTCTCAGTGAAATCATTCAGGAAATATTTCCATTTAGAAGATCTTTGCTTTTTTTTTTTTTAAAAAAAAAAAAAAAAAAAAAAGCAAAGATTGTCCTGCGCTTGGCATCAACTACAGCTGCTTTCCTTATTTTGGATAGAAAGGATATTGATCAGTATTCCTAAAGGTCCTTCTGGAAGTTTTTTTTTTTTTTTTTTTTTTTTTTTTTTTCTCCCAAAAACCTTTTGATAGAACATCCTCCCCTGGCCCCCAATCTGACAGGATTCCCTGACCTGCATAACGCTGACTAGATTGAAGCATGAGAAACATTTCAAAAATGAACTGTGCTAAAGTCTGGGACTTATTAGCTGSCAAGAAATCCCCAAAGCTTTTAAACCTTGTTTGCAGCTGCAGAGTAGGAAACCTAGGTGCTATTCTTAGAGGAATTCAACAGGAACTGTAAATTCAAGGCAGCTTGGTGCTAAAATACAAAGGCAAAGAATTAAAACAGACTCAAGAAACGAGCAAACCAAGTCATTACGATGCCAAAGAGTGAGTGAAAAGGAAGTTTAAGAAGTGTTGGTATGGCTTGCTGGGGTATAAACTCAGACTAAGGTAAAGGAACACATTCGGTGAAGTTATGGATGTGTGCTCTTTGCAATGGGTTGTAGATCGGGTCCCAAAGAGGAGGCTGAAGAGACTAAGCGTTATAGGGCAAGAGCTTCTTGCTATGCACCTCGCACTAGGGAAGCAAGGGAGGTACTGTCAAAGACCAGACCCCTATAACCAGTAAATAAACATCTATTTCAAGCAGCCAAACACTTTTCTAGTCCCACTAAATATATTTGATTTCCTATAAAATCTGGAAACTGCCTTCCCACACCTTCCCCACAGAAAAAAAGGAAATGAGGGTGAGTTGTAGGTGGCTTCAAAACTGCAAAGGGCTTTCTAGGAGTACTGGCATACGGTCGAAACCCATCAAATTATATTGGTGGAATAAGCGGTGTTCATCCACTGAGCGAAGGTRATTAAGCGGGCGCATCCTCCTAGTCCAGGCCCCTTGTGAGATCAGACACGATCACGGTGTTGACGACTTAAGCTGAGACGTTTCSTTGCACAATGAAGTAGAGGACAAGCAGACTTAGATGAGTTACCAGGGGTCAGCTGACAGGCAGTAACTTTCCTCTTTGCATGCAAACCCTACACCCCGGCCAGCGAAGAGTAAAGAGTAGGTGTCGTTATCTCTTTGCTTTCACACATACAGCACGATTAGCAGCCCCAGTCAGCAAAGTAGTAAACTGCAARCACCTTTTAGGCAGTGAGCTCATCCTGACTGGAAGTTAAATAAAATAAATCACCCTTCCTGTGTGCACAAATAGAGTCCTACTTGTGCTGCAGTAAGCAGTTGCTTCAGTTTTGGAGGTATTTTGAAGCATTACCTGAAAAATCAACTCCTACCCTCCTTAAGAGCAACCTCAGGGAAATCAGGCCGCATTCAGTTTCCTTATGTTGAGTCCCTTTGACAGAAGCATCCAGAATGAACTTGTCACTTGTCACAGTCTTTTCCAAGGACTCCAGAAGGAGAGGCAAGGCTCAAGGTAGGAAAACACTTTTGCGCACCTGGCTTGTACTACTTCAAGGAAGATTACTCTCAAGAGCTAATTAAAATGCATGATTTCCCCCCTCTAGCCGTATAATTAATCTATTTCATTTTCAAAATCTTCTATTCCCATCACTTCAAGTATTCAGAAGAGATTACATTATTACCATCACATCTTGGCCTCAGTCCCAGAATGCAGAGATGAAGAAAGCACAAGTCTTTTGCTGAACACACGCACGCTCCCCACGCTGTTAGCACAAGCGCTTGGTACTTCAGACAGATTGAAAGCACATTAATCAGCTACACAGAGGTGAATCTAACTTCTTATGACAAAAGCCACAAAACTGGAGGACTTCTAGTAGAACATAGCAAAGTTGAGAGAAAGAAACAGAAAATTAAGAGGCTTTAAAAAAAAAAAAAACAGGAACAGCCACAGTTCTTGGGTCTCATAGAAGCTACGAAATGGAGGAATAACTTTAACAGAGTTTAGTAGTATCACTGGRCAGTTTGGGACATTAACTTGAGAGCAACATTATCTCCAAATCAAAGCTAGGCCTCTTGGCAAATGAGATCTTTGAGGTAATCCAAAGCCAAAAGAGGTTAAAAAGCTACAGAWAAAGTGGTTCTACTGCAGTGAAGGRGTATTGAGGARAAATATGAGGAAAAACTACATCCTACATTAAGACCTTTCACTAGAGCACAACTATTTAAACTTCTCCTGGAAGAAGCTAAACCTTCGAAGTAAAGAGACCAGATTTGTTAGCTGTCCAAAGTACTTTCTTTAAAATTAATGGGAACACTTCAAAGATCACAGCTAAACAAGAGCAGAATCTCTGTCCATATAGGATGTCTTCTCCCAGAGGCTGCCAGTTCTCTTCCTGCCACACATTTGTGGAGGAGAGACTTAGGCTGTGGTTCCACATCTATTAATATCACATCTGTACACTCCCAGATTTCATGGCAYGACAAATTTGATCTGGATCAAGCACAAACAATTCTGTTGTGTTAGCCAAGCACACAATGAGAAGCGCTCCAGTTTTAAGTCAGTTGCCTACACAACATCAGCCTCAATAAGATAGATGGTTCTGGACTTGGTATAGAGCCTGCCAGGATAAAGTTACACGACCAGAACGGTTGAATGCATTTGAACCAGCTTGTGCATCTGCCCCAGATCCGGACTTTGCATCACAGGGACCAAGCTTTTTTGATCTGCTGCTGGGGACCTTAAATCCAGATGCACCATCTCGTGGAACAAAGACCTTGAATGCAGACTCTAAATTCCACCCACATGTGCAAGGAGGAGTCACCACTCTTCACAATCCTGTACCCAGTAAGTAAAGAAGTTGGAGTTAGATCCAAGTTTTACAAGTCTCTCCCTTTACTTGCTGAACTTCCCTGGGGTCATGTTGATGTCTGAGACCTCATCGTGCCATAAGATTGCAGTTCCCCATGAGTCTATGCACTGAAAGGGGAGGGGGAGAGGGGCAGCAGCTCAAAGCAGCAAAATAAATTTAAATTTTGTAGGAAATATTTTGGTTTTTAAATTATATATTTAGTGAAAACACAAATAATTCATAAGTGTTTTCAAACACATGAATAATTCAAGCTAGAACCAAAATAGCTAAATCATCAGAGGCATATAGGTTATTTCAAGTACATTTCACTGCAGATTGGCACGTGCAGGTTTTCACTAACAAGCTGCTGCATCCTGCCTTTCAGCCTCCACAATACCCAGCCGGTCAGAATACCCCAGAACTCAGGATTCCAGTCCCATGGCTAAGATGCATCTGAGCCCTATTTGAGCTATAGGTTTAAGAGTAGGAACAGAACCAATTTGAAATCCCATTTTATAGCTCCTCTAACCACATCTCAACCATGCGGTGCCTGTGGCATTTAAGAACAAATTATCTGAGCACCATACAAATGTTCGCTAATAACCAACTCTGAACTCTAGCAACCAGCATTCTCGCATGCATATTTGTGGCTTACATTGTGTAGACTTTGAGGCATGTATATTTGTTAATTTAAATTCTGTGTATTTTGTGGGCAAAAAGGGTGTAACACTGAAACCATAACTTCATTGTGAAAAGTATGCGCTTTATGTATATAAGGAAACTTGGAAGACCTGGACAGTCAGATATGTTAGCAGGAATTTTCAGAACAAGGAAAGCTCAAACTTTTAAATGCCTTTTAATGACTGTTTCCTTTATGCTGACGCAAACAGCTTTATATATTTTTTTTCCTCCAGTTTTATTTTCAGAGTTTCTTTAACTCCTGGTAACATTTACATTAAAGGCTACATTTTACATTTACTTATTGCATTCTATCCAATAACATCAATCAGGACCACACCTAATTTACTGATACAAACTGAAGTCCTATGGATAGTTTGTCAGGTAATCAAGGGCACGTTTAGCCTCCTGAAAAAGCAGTAGTTTTTCATTCAGGGATTAAGTGTAAAGTAGTTGCCAAAAAATAGCCCCTACTTTGACATTTCATTTATTACTAATTTAGCGCATAATGCCGAAAACATACTCCAGTGCATGAAACATCCTACCTTCCACCTCCCCCTTGTTCTGGGCTTCACACCATGTCTGATCAACCTCGCGTCAGGAAGTAATTCAAAAATCAGAGAACTGCAGATTCAGCATCAGAACAACTAGTAGCTGCTGTCACTTTAAGCTCTTTTAACCAGAGTCGTAGATGACCAGCAGAGAGGATGTCTAATTTTTAGACAGCGATAATTAGGTAAGATGCTGTTCCATACATTCTGTACACTTACATACGCCGCCCAGAGGGAACCTTCCTGGGATGAATTCAACAGCTGCTCTGTGGCTAGCAATGAGATTGACAGAAATACAAACTTTGCAGAAGGAAGTTAAATGTTTGATTAGGAGGAAGTTAAGGAACCGTGCAATGGCAATAACTCATATAGTTATATCTGAGGTGTTTTCTATTCCCTGCTTACCGTCCCAGCAACATCCCTGCTTCGGAAAAAATGGAGTTCACAAAAACTGATAGGAAACTGCTAGGCTGTAAACATCTAATACTAAGTGCTGGAGCCATGTCTTCCTCGGCCCTCTGATCTTCAGAAATAAAATGGCTCATTCATTATCACTTTTTTTCCTTCTTCTCCGGTTTTCTAGGAATTCTCCTATTGTAACGACCCTTTGACCTAACCTCCATTTCTTCTAATACTGCCTGACATCTTCCCATCATATGTTAACAGTATGCGTCTTCAGTGAAAGGCAAACCATCACCAGCATTCTGAGGTCCCAAAGAAAAGCAGTGTGGAGGAAGAAAGAGAAATCTCGACCTCGCTGGCTTTTTCCAGTGATCTGTTGCTCCAGCAACTGGAAGTTAAACAATGATGTCAAGACGACCAAGCCTTCCACTTTAAACCTGGCATCCAGTTGCCGCAGCAACTAGTTTTAAAAGTTATGTAGAGAGTTTTCTTCTCTCAGGAGAAGAAAAAAACAAAAAAAAAAAACAGGGAGTTAGTATGGCAAAGAATGTTTACGTAGGATTTGGGGCATTACTTTAGGAGACTTATAACACCCTGCTTAAGGGAAGGGGCAGGGAGGAGGATGAGGCAGTTATCTTGCAGCAAAAAAGAGCAGACACTTAGAGGCAAATTGCTCTGCTCTTCCTTTCACCAAAGGAAATGCCAAAGAAGAAAACTCTGCTCCCAGATGCCACATGGACACCAAATGTTCCCGAACGACTGACGGAAGCACAGGCTGCCAAGGCAGGGGAGGCTTGGCCGTCTCGCTTTCATCCCTCCTGCCCCTCGCTCCCTCAGCTGTTCCTGCCCGGCAGTCCCATCTGTCCTGCAAACTGCTGGCTGCACTGGTCAGCTTACAGGCTTCAAGCAAGGAAGACAGGTGCTGGGGGTTTCCTTTGGCCACCCCTGAGCAAAAGCCCTTTTACACCCCCACCCTCCCTCAGGCCCTTTTCCGCCAGCCTCATGTATGGCTCTTTTGTTTGGTACCTTCAGTTCGTGACTTCCAGAGAACAGAAATCACTGGCAAAAAGGCACAGCTTTGCAGCTCCACCTCAACTCAGTCCACCACCCCAGACCTCCACTTACAATCCAGCAACACCAGCATGTACTGCTAAAAGGAGCAATGGGGCAAGTGTTGTTGTGTCTCTTGGCGGGCAGGACCCATCCCCTTTTGGAAGTTACAGCTCTCTGTTTTGATTGACCTGACCACGTATTTATGGAGCATGTTTGCACTTTGAACGTGTTGCTTTCCAGACAGTTCAGAGCAGCCATCCATACTAAGCCAGTGCAAAACAGAGCTGGAAGAGAAGAGGCAACTTTCATCTAACACACTGTGCTTGGAATGACCTTGCTAAGCTGCTCTGCCATGCTACAGACCTCCTAAGGAGACACTTATCCCTGCATGCCTACAAGGAACTACATGATTAACTCTTCTGCTGATTCGTTCTTATCCATTTATCTAATACAAACYATTTCTTACTCCATTAGGCCCTCGCTCTCACTGAGTAATCCTCAGCTGTATCATGCCTAAGAATTAGTCTGTAAGGTCCTCAGGGCAGGGATCATGCATTGGAAGATGCCTCACAGACTTGGGCCATTGCTGAATTAATAAGAATGTAATAAAAGTATTAGAGAGCTCTGCCGAGGGAAGCGTTGTTATGCCCCAGGGGCAGCATATCTGGTTAACAACCCTGAAAAGAAATGCCAACAACATTAGCTTCTGCCCCTACATCCCTCTGCCTAATGTAAAATTAAATAGCTACAAATTACCTATCTATTTTTCTATCTGCCTAGGCAATTAGCCCAAGCTCATTACTGGACATATGGGGATACATCCAAGCACGCAGTCATGGAGATGGGAGGTGCAATGCACAACATGGCAGGAGTGAATTCTCCCAGGCCTCAGCTCCATTAGGCAACATAACATCAAATTCTCAATACATTGGACCATCTATCAGTGGAGATCAAAAAAAGCCTGTCTCTATCCAGTGGAGGAGGAAAAAAAAAACAGAAAATTTTGGAAGGAAAAGTGTCTAAAAAGCAAAGCTGTGGCCAATAGTGGCAAGCAGGCTGAAAAAGCACTATCAAAGTGCACGGAAGAAAAATGAACAGACACAAATGTTTATCCACAGAGGAAATAAGTGCCAAGCTGCAAATCATGGGGCTCAGCACGTYTGTGATAAAAGCCTGTGCACAGACCTCCGGACAGGAGGTGCGCCCTCCCGGTCAACCAGCCTGTCGCAGACGGCGCGTTGTCAAGAATGGCTCCACGTAACCGCAGCGATCAGGCATCTGAGCATCAAGACCAGGAGCGTAAGAAAATTCAGTAAGGGGTTCTCTGGCCAGCGGTAGCGAACGGTGCTCCCCATATGCTGCACCCACGGGTACGGGCCGCGCTGTGCGCCGCCGCACCAGCCTCCCCCCGCGGACTTCAACCCAGCTAGGTRCAAGCCCTCCGCTTTACAGTTTGACAGTAGTGCTATGTTTTTATTCAGCGCAGGATCAGAAGCCTGATGAAACCTCACGTTGCCAACATAGAAGTAGAAGGAGCTTTCGTTAATCCCAATAAAAATGAAGTCCRCTTATTCCTCCCCGCACCCTAACTGAAAAGAAAATGCAAACTCCACATTTGACTCTCTTGGTAGAGAAAATTCCCTGCTGTCCTCAGATGGTTAAAACATGCAGTTTTAGTGGACTGCATAAGGAATAGCAATTACATACCCTTTGCCTCTTGCCAGCTTGTGCCTTTTTTTTTTGGGGGGGGGGGGGGGGGGGGGGGGGGGGGGGGGGGGGGGGGGGAGGTTTTGTCCTAAATCTTTCAACTGTTTTTTCCACTTAYGCTTTGGGGTGGGGAGACAGTCTCACTAGCTGTGAGGAGAGGAACGGGGTAGGGGGGGTGAGGGTGCAACAAAGGGGGTTTTTCAGGCTGCTCCTCCTCCGTCATAAAAGAGGAGGAAAGCCCCAGGTCTGCGATAGAGTAAGCATGACCATATTAAAGGAGCAGGTGTTGCATTAGCTTAATTTGCCTGGGAGGAGACCTGAGCAAATCCCATCAGCTCCACAGAGGAAAAGAGCTTTGTGTGCTGACACAAAGCCCTCCCCACACAGTATTTTGCTGTCTTCCCTTCCCAGCTCTTCAGGGTCTCCTAATTGCAGGGCTAACATCCCCTGACAAGCACCTCAGATGGTCCCTCTTCAACAGCCTTATCATCTACCCCTCCCCTGCCCCACTCCCCATCTGATTCCTTCTTTTTTTTTTCCCCCCCACAACATACATCCCTGCAAGACTCAGGCTCCTCTCAATTATTCTCTGGTGCAATCACATCTGTTGAAAAAATTTGAAATACTTCCAGTGCTCACTAGCAACAGGGTGCAGAGGACAGTTGCTGAGCCTTTATGACATTGCTGAGATGTCTGTTCAAGGAATGGTGTAAACCAGGCTCCAAATATCCCTCTTTTGAGGATGTAAACCCAAGACCCACATCAAAGTCGGCTGCTTGTCTGATGTTTGCTTTGAATGCTGGTGTCTGAGGGAGGGGGCCCAGAAAGGCCTGACAGCCTGCCATGCTGTGAATATGTGCATTATTGGCATAGCCTCCAGCCATGCCACAAGCTATGTGTCAATTAAAATCTGAATCTGAAGAGCAGCAAGCCAAGGCAAGTAAAGATCAGAAATAAGGTTGGTATTTACAAAATTACTAGACTAGGAATATGGTCCTCATATGAGGTGGAAAAGGATCAATCTGGCAAGTCTTCAGTTGACAACCAGAAGAGGCCAGAGTCCAACAAGCCTCATCCTACCTTCTCAGTCCCAAATACATGCCCCCAAAACACTGTTTCCCTGGAATGCTGCCTTCTAACACAAAAATCAGCATTTCCACCTGGGCCACAGTATCCACTGTTGCTGCCATTGCTGCTAATCACTTGTGTGTGTCCATTAACCATGGAACAAATGTCTCCAAAAGCTCTACTGCACTTAGGGGCTTCTCCTCTGTCYGTAAGGATTTCCTCCTGCAGTTAGCCAGTCTGGGAGCATCGGCCTATGTGGCAGCAGAAAGGAAGCCAGGACCACAAAGAGACAGTACGCTCAACTCCAGGAAGACTTGAAGTTTCTCCTACTGCTCATATCGTTGCCAGTCCCATAGCAAGGTAGATTTGCTGGAAAGAAAAAGTGGACTCTTGTCCTTGCTACCAGTAGTTTACCACACAGGCTGGGATGATCTAATAACTGTGTGTCTGCACCAGCCTTACCCACTCACACGCCAGGCAGACCACAGCTAACTCCAGCCATCAGCTGTTTTGAACACGCTGGTCACAGAGAAGGTAAGCAGGATAGGAAAAAATTGAGGGTGGGAATGAAGTTCTTGGTCCACTGTCAATTGAACTAACTCCGTTATACAGGGACAGGCAGTTTATAAGATTAGTTTGTAGTCACCTTTGTAATCTTGCCTCTCTTCAGACAAGAATTAGCYGGCACTGGATTATTCACATTGAAATAGTTTGTCAGGAGTATGCTGTGTGTCTAGGAGGGAAAGGAAGATTACAGAATACCAGAGAGCTGTAAAGAACCTGATTCAAAAAGTGCCCTGAGATTTCACTGCACAGTGAATTTAAAACACACACCCCTTTAAGATGCACTGAAAGGAAAGGAGAAAAGTGTTGCAGAGGAAAWGGGGCTGCAGCAATGGATGAGAGCAGCTGGAGAGAAACTCCAGGGGGACAGACGGATACGCAGTCAAAGTTGGTTAATTATTTAAAAAATAAACAAACACAGAAAAGGACATATTTGGCAAGAGGGGGWGGCAGAACCCCAGAGGACCCATCCATTATACACAACACAGAGATGCTGTGGACACCCTTGCGCTTAGGCTGATGTCATCACAAGCTGGCCCTGTCCCCCCACTCCTGACACCACGCACTACCTTCGTGTCCCTTAGTTACCCCTCGTCTACTGTGTTTTGCAACTTGTGTTGAAATCCACAAGAGGAAACAAAAAAAAGGCAAGCAAGCAGGGCTGGCAATCACTCCTGCTGCTAATTGCAACTGCATTTTTACCTGGCACTGTGCACCCGGTGAACCAGTCAACTTTGGAGCTTTTCTCCTTATTTCTAAACCTAACAGTGGCCACAAAGAGCAATTGGGTGTTAACAGGAAGCCAACTGCTTCTAGGCCAAGATAAGCAARGCAACATGGGAGGAATGCCATGAAATAAATGTGTCCCTTAATGATCAGCTCTCATGGTCTAAGCTTGGACTGGTGTGGAGCAACATCTCCAGAGCTGTGGATCCTCGTTTTTTCAACAGGACTAGGCCCCACAAACCATTCCTGGAAACTACACAGCCTCATTTTTCTTGGGTAAACAGCCACCTACCTTAATCTGTAGGAACAGTAGTCCAGGACTCTAAAACATCACCAACCTCCTCACTTTATGCTGGCTAGAACTTTCAAATGCGCTTTCCACGCACATGAGGTATTGTCAAGGCATTTAACAACATAGTTACAGCGACTGTCAAGAGGAGCACAAGAGATTCTACCAAAAGGCAAAATTTCAGCCACTTGAGGTCTCTAGACATAACAATAAAATATCTCTCCCCCCAAAAAAGCTGAATTCCATGCAGATCTTGCCTCTTCCTGCAATAACATTCAGATGTTTGAGAGGTCCATTACCAGGCAGCAACCAAAACATGAAGTCTGTCAATGCCAAAAGTATTTCTTCTCATTTAAAATATTTTCTTATAACTTTAATCTTGAATTCATATCCCAGAATCTTCAGTAAATTACTGGTCCAACAAAACTGAAGCTTAAGATGGAAGAACTGTTTCAGAGTCAGAAGCGGTAATCCCGCATCCCACATCCACAGGAAACAAGTCTTGTTGCTTTTTGTTACATTCAAAATACATAAGATGTCCACCAGACAAACACTAACTTGTCCTATATACGCCAGCAAATAGCTATCAAGCAGTAACAGCTTTAGTTTAAGAAAGGGTGAGACTGGACTTAAAATAGTCAACCTGTAAGTATGAAGACCCACAACCCATTACAAAACCTTAATCTATCCAAGCTTMCTTTCCACAAATGGTCATCCCATTCATCCTACTCCTCTATGCTTTATTTACGGATGAACAATTTATTTTCTTTACAATGAGCTCCTCCTTAAAACATACAGAAACATATAGCTTGCAAGCAAGAGGGGTGATGTGTATTTAATAGAAACCACTCRTGTAACTGAAACCACAATTTTTACATTAAATTGGCAATTGGGCAAACATGCAGAAACTRTATCTGCCATAATGATTTATTTAAAATAAACAAATCCAGCTGTGGTAAAATTAACGAGTTCTCTGCACACACACACACACACACAAATACTGACTATTTCATTAAGAACATCTAGCCCCTCAACTCCAGCTCTTGATGATAATTAAATACACATAAATATACTGCAGCAAATTTGCTCCTGGTAATTTGCATAGCAGAAAATAATTATTCTGGCAATTAGATATAGTGCAATAAGCTGCTTCTTTACATGCACCACAGATTTCTGATGCTTCTACATCACCTGTTAAGAGCTTTAGTGAGGCCCCCTTCCTGTTAATACCATGATATATTGGGTTCATGGTGGCTTGGCCTCTCATGCTTGGAGCTATGTTTCATTTACATATTTCACCCTCCCTTTCCAAGGGTCACGGTCAACATCACRGTCTTATCTTCACAGGGCTGCATACTATATGCCACAGCCTTTAAATGCACTGTAGCTCCCCTACAGCTAACCCAAGCCCATCTTGGGTTCAGCAGAGCAGAGGTGGGGTATGACTAACCAAGGCTCTCCAGCACTAAGACTCGCTGCCTGCTGCTGGGGTGTGAAAAGAAGAGGGCAATGCAAAGAAGATGAAAATAAAGACTTCCAGCCCAGAGTATGATTAGGAAGAACATACCGCTTTTTCTCAGGGTTAGCCTTTTTTCTTTTTCCTCTCTCTGGCCTGGCACACAGCTGCCTGCAGCTCCTTTTGCTGGTTGCCTAGCAGGGCTAGTATTCATGGCACTCGGAGGTACACCATGGATGCTCCCTGGAAGCAGCCTGCTATTTCCTACCCAGGATGTCTTTTATTTCAGAGTGTCATTGCTTAAAGAATGACAATAGTGCTTTATTTCCATGGCAGTTGTCTTCAGCTAACCTAGTGACAACTTTGCCTTACCTTCAGATATACTGTGCCATAGATTAATATAGGGCACAGAATAATTCAAAATAAAAAAAGCTAACTTTGTAAAATAATCTTTTGGTGGAAGGATTGATAAAGCACAAACAGAACCACATAGCCTGCATGTTTAAGTGCTCTAATASAGTCAAAAACAGCTGAAGTGATTAGCAATGCCCCGTCTCCTCCAAAAGGCATCAGTTCCAGGGAAGGAATCAATAGGGAAACTTTACAATACAGAGCGCTTAGCTCAAGACATGTTGTAGGGATAAAGCTTTTGAAAGCCAGTTGATAAGATCCTAGACTGAAAGTTAGGAAAGGGCTAAACTCAGTCCTCAAGTATTTGCCTGTTCAGATTCTCCAGTTGTAAAACAATGATGCTTCCTCCTCTCAACATCCTTTGGAGTCCACTGACAAAACAGAATAAGAAAAAAACTATACCTTTGAGCTATTTACACTCATCCTATTTAACAGGATAATTAACACTGGTAGATGTTTTGGATCAGACACCCCGAAAGATGTTTCTGCAAACTTCTAGTAACCACAAACCCAGCAAATGCAGGATTTCTGGCTTGTGATAGAGCTTCTCTTCCTGGTCAGTTTTTGAAAAGAACATGATGCAAACACCTGTCAAGGCAAGAGATTGAATTTGCTGACTCTTCCAGCCCTACGTCTCTACAAACACCACTTTCTACCAACAGGAAATGTGAAGTGTTCTCAGATGCTTACTGGCTAAATGATGGATGAACAGTCAGTTCAACCTATCAAACTCATGTAGTGCATTTTTCTTAACAGAATTTGAGTGCAGGATCCCAAAATATTACMTGAATGAAGCCTACCCAGCTTTCARATTTAGAAATTCTGCCTTCACAAGTCAGTATTGCATCTGAAAAGGTGCTTGTGAATTTGTTTATGCCCTTTCTGCATAGTACAAGCAGCTAATGCTTCAGTCACATAAAGCACTAAACTCAAGATTCAGWAGGATATCCTGATTATAAAATGTGATTTCTTTTTATTTTTTTTAATTCTCTCAGGCTCTAGTTGTTACTTCCACTGAAGCCAGAGTTCTGCTACTGACTTCAATAAGGTGGAGCAGAGCCAGGGACTTTTGTCTGTTAATTCCTTGTGGATCATTTACAGCCTTCCAAGCATCACTGTAAAAATAAACTTCAGATTTTTTTAAAAACCACACACACAACAAAACAACTGGAGTAAAGTATGCATAAATAYCCAAAGAGAAGTGTGGGTATACTATCCCTACAGTATTTCGGAATAGCTCATTATTTACTCATTAACAAATCAGAGGCAACAATTTCACTTTAATCATCATCAGCATGTGCATTTCTATCATCAGGTGAGCAGATCAAATGATTCATAGTCCCAGGTATGAAGCTCACTCTTGAATATACACCAAGCCTCGCTGAAATGAGCTGGGCTCTAAGCAAAAAGATACAGCCAAAAGAGGGCTTGATAAATCAGTGCTCAGAAGTGCTTTAAAAAAAAAGAAAAAAAAAAGAAACGATTAAGTGCAATTCATCTGACCAACCTTGATGCCAAAGCTACAGGAGGCAGCSAGCAACATTAAGTCAGCTAACTAAAAGGGAGACAGGGTGAAGACTCAACCTCCCCTATCTCTTCTTGTTATGTGCCTCCCATATCTCAAACAGCAGATAGAGAAAGAGCAACATTAGGAGTATTGGCCATATACTCAGGCAGARCTGTTACTTAATATTTTCCCTGCAGAAAACTTGTTACATCCACTCAAACTTCCACAAGCCAGCTACTGAAACAGTCAAAAACTACAGCCATGGGTTAAACCAGGGAAATCGTTCCTCGATGAGCTTCCACCATCTTGCTGAAATGATCGTAATGTCGACTGCTTGGGAAAACTGGGGCTAAAACAAAGCGGAGCTGAAASCCTGGCGCTTGAATTGAGACTATAAAAGGAGCAAACAAAAGTAGCACTGACAAAACTCTACGGACTCCTTTGGCACCCAAGGAGGAAGCTTAAAATACAGCCAGCGTCTGTCTGCTCCCCCCCCACCCCCCGTCTACTCCCCCCCAATCTTGTACTAAAAAAAAAAAAAAAAAAGAAGGGGAGAGGGGGAGCAAGCTCTTAGAAACAATCTCCTCCTCTGTAAGCTGCTGCCAGATTCAGAGAGAATAAACGAGCATTTCTGTGCCAACCCATTCACATGGCCAGGTGAAAAGAAACTCGTTCCTTTACAGCCTGTGCTGCCCCACACAACATCTGCTGAGAAAGTGGGATGGGAAACACCAAAAAGGGAGAAGAGAACAGCCGAGGCCTTCAGGTTAGAAGGGCAGTGAGTTCCCACCAGGGAGCCACTCTTTCACTTGCAGACAACTGCTGTATTTGACATTTCAATGGGAACTGAGGCAGAGCAGGAGGGAGGGAGGGAGACGGAGGAGGGGAGGTGGGAGAGCAAACATAAAGGGGCTGGAGCAAGAAAAGCAAGGAGAGAAAAATTCTACATCTCTTCCCTTTCTTCTTTCACATYCCCCCCTCACAATATAAGTCATGAGAATGAGGAGAGTTTCTTTTAAAAATCAAACAGACAGGCAGAAGGTTGGCACTGTTAAAAAGTTCTTCAGGATGAATCAATTTTATGGGGCTTCCTTTAGTTTTGTCATCCCTTTTTTGTTTGTTTTCAATGAGAAGGAAAAAGGATTTACATAAAATAAATAAAAAGAATGAATAACAGCAAACCCAGCCATGGGCAGCCACAGTGGAGGCTTTTTATAAAAAAGTTATGCGAATATTGTTTCAGTTTTCAGCATTGTCTCAGAGTTTCAGTGTGTTCAGACTCATTCATCCCRGGGAGTAATTCTGAAATCTTGATCACTTCATATAATCCCCTCAAAAAAGATCTCCATGCTTTAAAAATCTGGTTTATGGAAGCATTCATGCAAACGCATCAAGTATTTTGTAAAGGCTTCAACGCAGTGCTGTGCCATAAAGGGGTATTATCTCCATTATACAGAACAGGAAACTGAGGCCCAGAGGAAYTGGTCAGACCGCATCCAGAAATGAATCGCTGGCAAAGTCTGAAATAAAAACAATCTCCCTTTAGCACCATGCTTGTCTGCAATGAATGTAGAAATGGCCTTTAGTAAATGGCAGCCGCTCCAYTGGGTTTTATGTCAGGCCTATATATATAGACCAAAAGCACCACAAACAAGGCACAACATGAAARAGTGCATTCGAGTCTACAACCAATAAATATGAATAGTCACCAGAATTCACGTACGAGGAAGCATGGTGGAACATTTAACGTTTGGTAAAGGAATAAGTGAATGGCTAAGGCAGGAGGATTACAAAAGAGAGCCAAGGGATCGCTTCCTGGAAGACAGTGCAGGGATGTCAGGAGTCTCACCGCAAGGGTGAGGCACGGATTGGGTACAGCTTCCATGGACTGAACTTGAAAAGCCCAAGCGACTGTGGATGTAACAGTATCTCATTTCCTTCTTTCTCAGTAAGGATTCCTGTGAGCTGCCTCCMTTACAGCCCGTGAGGGGAAACACCTAAAATGCTTGCAAGATTAACATTGCTGGCTCAACATTCAACACACACTATGCAAAAGTCAAAGGTGCTTTGCTATTTGCTTGAGGCTGAAGTTGCACACAAAAGAGAATTTCCAAAAAGCCACAAAGCCCCAAATGTCTGAGCTATGATTCAATAAGGATTAAGGGGTTAAAAAAGTGTTTTCTATTCAACAGGAACCAGGCTGGAAGAAGTTCAGCATCATTTACTCTTTCGTGATGAAAATTGCTAATCTTTGATCCTTCTTGGCTGCTGCAACTGAATATTACTTCCTTTCTCTCTGTTCCCCACCACATACACATAAATGAGTGGGTTCCCAGTCAACAGGCCAGTTTATACTAGAACAGATTTAGTCTGATCAAATGGGGCACTGATGCTTCCCATAGTTTGCATTACAAATCACATGATGAGCAAGTAGGAACAACCTTCTGCAGCCCTTCCTACCAAACCAGCCTACCTCACTCCATCTACTSTAACCTCTACAGTCTCTACTTCTGCTCTTTCCTCTGCAAGCAAATAGACCTGAAAATCCAGAGTTACATAGGGCCCATTAGATGGCATGGGAAGAAGCTGACAAATGATTTGAGTTGAGTGTGTTTTTTTTTTTTTTTTTTTTTTTGAGTCAAAAAACAATTTACAAACACTCTTGACCCTTCTTCATCTTCACATGTTAAAGTATGGATGCTGTTTCAAATGGTAGCATGCAGTATGCGGTTTTCATATCTATTGCATCCCCAGCAGGTCCAGCATGATGGCAGAGAGGGTACTGGAGCCCCGTGCATTCTTAAGACAGCTCTATCAGAGTTAACAGCAGACTTTTTCCACCTCCATCACTGTWTTTCTTCGCTGCTTGTCAGACCCAAAAAGACCAGCACACGTGAACATAGTAAGGAGGAAATCCATACGACTCTAGCACAATCCAGGCTGCCTCCTGAACTGTCTCACTAACTCAGAGTAATCCAGAGCCAGCAAGACTAGATTTTCAGTGAGATGCTGTTAGTGGTTCTTAATTGTGTGGCTCCATTTTCTGTCTACAAAATGGGAACAACAACTATCCTCACAGGCTAAGCACATTGGAACCCTATATGGAAGAAAGCTGCAAAGTGCTATGAGAGGTTAAATCCCCTCCGGGTGCCTCATAACTGGCTGTCAGGGAGAAGACAGCAACAGATAAAGACAGACTTTTCCCCCTCTTTTAACTACAGKAAACTTCCCCATATTATTTCAGTTTCAGCAAGTCACACGAGTTAGGGAACTTATCCGCAGCAGAGTTCCACGTACGCACACTTCAGTCCTCGGGAGAAGTGACCGATTCAGTTCTGATGAAGCAAAACAGCCAAAGCTCTCCCAGCCTCCACAGGAGGTGTCAAGGTGAGACTTGCTCACTCACACTTGCACCTTTGTGGGGCACTGAAACATCCATCAACCCTTTCCCCAACCCCACAGAGCACTCGCCCTGCTTGGAACAAAGCCTACCACACAGCCAGCCGGTCCACCCGAGAGGTGGCAGCCCTGGCGAGAGGGACCAGCGCGTGCTGTGCAGAAAAAGCCCTTGTGCATCCTCCAGAAAGGCAACGACAAGCCACAGAAAACAAGTCAAACCACCTCTTTCCTCACGGGGCTGTGGGCTGAACTCACCTCTGTTTGCTGGGTGCTGAGAGGTTTCATTGTTTTGGCTGCCACATTTTATGACACATACTCCGAAACCAGATATCTATGGGGTAATGGTGAGTAATGCCTTGGCTGCTATCTTCCTTGCTGAAAGGGTGATAAGAGTGAGTCAGAGATATTCCTGCTTCCCAAATTAGATAACTAAAGGATCAGGCCTTTGGAAAACACCACAAACCCATCCCCACCATCACCTTTTACTCACAGATGTGGTCTAGAGCACCAACTATTGCTAACACAACATTTACTGCAGTGTCCATCTGCAATCCTTAAAAAAAAAACTCATTTGAACAAGATCATGAAACCAGCTTAAATTTAACACAACTCTTCCATTAATGAGTTTATTTCTGAATAAGTTTCAGATTTTCTTCSTAGTCACCGGACTGGAAATGAAATTTTAAACCAAAAATGGGATCAAGAGAGAAACTTATTCCTACAGCAACTGGACTTCAGTGAAGTCTTTCAAAAGTCAGTGTGCTTTGCTAGAGAAGTACGATTTTTTACTATCCAAAGCATGTGGTAATGACGTGTCTCTGTCAAAATCATTCCTCAGACTGAGTGAGATTTCTTCTACCTCTGCCCTTGACTCAAGCCAAGCTTAGGAGCTCCCGYTCATAAAATGGCAGCCTCAGTCATCATTGTTTTAGCTTAAAGCATTGCTTGAAGATGGATTTGCCTGAACATACTGTGCTGCAGCAGTTAAGCTGTTTATTCTCACTGAAAATACACACTGGCTGGTAAGGCAGAGCAGATATTAGATGGGTGAGAAGACTTGACATCAGGATCCATCACTTATTTGTTTCAGGGCATAGCTCCTGATATTGCTAAGAYATTTGGCCCCTCCTATAAAATTCTTCCCAGTGCCTCTGATAGAGGTTGGCTCCAGCTGTACCAGTGAGCAGGTACAGAGAGGAACTTGGCTGGTGCTGGATGGCATGGGCAAACACGTTATAGGGAGATCTGGGCTGTGTCCATACTGCTGTCCACAGCAACCTTTTTCCACTTTCTTTTGTCTTTGTGGTTTATGCTCAACCTTCTGAATCTGACTTCTGTTTTCTYTTTTCCTCTTGAGGTGGAGTTATACAGAGCTTAAATATGCCTCTGTTGAGCACTGGATTGRGGCAAAAGATCTATCTTGACAGGGAAAAAAATCCTACAAAATTCTGAGAAAATTAAAAAATCGTTAAGAACTTGACAATGAAATGACTCTCTGGAACTGTGTTTTGGTGCTCCACACTCTTGTTCTCCCTCATCAGTTTTATCTGCCCTGCAGGTTAAACTCTTGCTGTAGATTCACACCTCCCAAAAACATCCTGGATGAAAGATCCAGGAGTTCAATGCTAAAGATCAGGTGATMATAAGGTTGAGATCAGACTTCAAACCTTTCTGAGAATGCAGGAGCATGTTTGGCACTGTGGTCTTGATTTTGACAAGCTTTTGGAGCAAGAACAATTTTTGCACAGCTCTTCGCACCAGCTTAGTGCCATTTAATGATCTGACCCAAAGGGAAAGCTCCAATTCACATGATTAACACTGGAAAGAACTATGCCATTATTTGCACTGCATTATTCCTTAGTACTAGCCTAATTAATCTGCAAAACAGTAGTCTCCTACTACTACTACTACTACTACTCACCAGCTACATCCTCAGAAGTCAGAAAACACAGACAGCAAGTCTGAAATAAAAATGCAGTGAAGTCATCTGCAGGATGCGCAACGGCTGACTTGCTCACTGTCACAATTAGCTATCTGAAGTGAATTTGAAACAGATGAGAGCCCTGAAGACTACATCTGCAAACTTTGTCCCCCACCTATCCAACAGTTCCACAAATAAATCTTGTGAGTTTGGAAATAGCTGCTTCCCTACCTCTACCCACAGACTTGACAGTCCCCACTAAGCCTCTCATTTTCATTAGTTTCTGGACCTCTTTCATACACAGATACGCACACATATGCACACACATACAGAAAATGCTGCCCACTTACAAACCTGACAGGTAAAATTATTCCCTCCTTCTACAGCCCTCCTAATTGCCTCCCATGGGCTCTTGTGAAATGTAAACATCACTGGCTAAATATTAAGTTCATGCAGTGTCACGGTTAAGTCTTTCATTAAAGCAATATTTGTCTCATAGCTCAATGTATATGTTACTTTTAATTTCACTGCAARAACCCACAGAGTGTGTAACTTTCCAGCCTAACTTTAAATCATTATGCCAATTTCCAGCAGTTACTTAGAGATGATTTTCTCAGGCACCACTTAAGATGATGGCAAGTTTTCTGTTCTTTAATACCCCAAAGCTATATTTTTTTCTAAAATACATTTTATCCTAATATACACAGACACATTTTTTCTTGTCAGTCTGCTCAGAAATTGTTGGTAATTCAAAGCCTCGTGCATTTAGTATCATTAGAGTAATGAGATAAGAGTTATTACAACATTACAAATATTTACTATCTTTATGTCTCCGCTGTTGGAGTCCAGCGATCACATCTTTCTCTGGCCTTTTCCTTGGCTTTTTTTTTTTTTTTTTTGAACATTAGTGTTCAATCAAAGCAATCCCATCACAAAGGAAGTGCCTTCTTCAAAAGCCACTGTTTGTAACTCCTAAAATCCAAATGAGGAAACACACCATGTAAAAGTAACTAGTTATTTTAATTGGATCACTAGAACCATCAGGAGATAAATAAGCAACAGAAGTAATTAGTGTCACTGGTTCCTTGTTTGCAAATTGAGGCCCTGTAATACTTGCTCCTGAGTTCAGGGTACAAACCAGCTCTTCCCAAAGACCCTTTGAACCCTGTCCCCACAAGTGGCAGGGTGTTAAAGGTTCAGTAATCACCACRGTCACTGTCCTCCAAGGTCTAGGCAGTCTAATGTGCTCCTTTATGYAGGGGAAGAATTCAGTTGGGCTTTACTTTCCCAAGAGGTGAGGCAGAAACAGTGCAGGTCTGAAATCTATAAACAATGTGGCAGTCAAACAACCGAGGAAAACTGATCATAGGAAAGTTGCTAGAGACAAAAAAGAAAAAAAGAAAAAAGCCTAAAAACTGGACTTGATCAGAGAAAGCTGCAAAATGGAAAAAAGCCATCTAGCTGCAACTAGTTGTGGGATACTCAAAGCCAACACCAGAAGTCTTKTTTTAATGGACAGAAAATTAGTATAAACTGATAACTTGTAACAAAGTGCAATAATTAACAGCCAATTGACTAATAACAAAGTGAACTACTTCCAGATAGTTTGGTTTAGCAATGAGCAGTGAGCAACAGGGTAGTTTAAAGCATTTAAAACAAAGCATGCAAATCCAGATGCTAAAACCTGGGCTCCCATATGCATATTCGGGCACCTAAAAGTYTTGTTCTCATTTTCAAAGTGTTCTTAACAGCTCAGCAGCACTGAAACCAGACTATACTGTAYGTACCTAACCAAGGATTTTTGAAGTTTGATATTTGAAGCACTATGATAAACAATACYGGACTCTAGACCACTAAAATATAAAGCACCCGCTGATTTTTGGGTCGATTTCTCTGAATAGTAGAATGTTGGTTACAGACTGAACATGGACACAGTGATTTCCATTTATATCTCCACCTCTGTCAATAGGAACGTTTGGGAGCATTTCTTCCTGGAAAGATGTCGTCTTCAAACCCATATGTAAAATACTATGAGAATATCTCCTCATCTGAAGAGGATGACAATTTGTCAGTGTTCATGCAAGATACTGAAGTCTGTTAAATGTACAAAGGCAGAATCCTCAGCAGTTCAGAGCACAGGTTGGACATCGGAGCATTTGGTTTCTAGTGCCAATCACCACTCAGTTGGCATATGCCAATTTGCTGTGGTCTCTTTCAGGCTGTAAAGCAGCATGCTGGTGAYTGCAACAGATCATTTAAGATACAAGCAGGGCTAATATGACTAGGAATTCRTTACCCTCCTTTGCATAAAAAGCACAATCCTTATTCAAGAATCTAGGAGCATTCTCCCAGACCCAGCCAATGCTTAAACCTAGTCAAAGATGCAGATATGCACACTTTTGTTCAAGCTATAGGCTATCTCTGTAGATTAAATAGCAGTTGACCAGATCTGACAGAAAAGGGAGTGGAAAGAAGTATCTAAGAAAAGAGTAGTCAGGTAATGGCTAGTAACTAAAAGCTGATTCCCCACTGCAGGAGTCTCATTTCCCCTGAGGGCCATCTCTTGCTGTTTGCTCCCCCCTCACCCCAGAAGCTATATCCTAAAAGACAGCGGGAAGGGTTAGTGCACTGACTGGAGCAAGTCACATTCCTTCCCYGACTCCTCTTCCCCTTGCTGGCAGAGGCAAGCTAGCCGCAGTGCTTGCATCCCCACTGTCTGGGAGCTAGGAGCAGGTCTGCAGCCACCGAGTGCCACCAGGTTAACAAAGGCCGGCTCATTCCGTGTGCCTTACTCCTTTCCACATCCTCAACAGCAAAAGGGAGACACAAGCATAGAGAAGACTGCCCGGAACGGGTGGGGAAAGCCCCATCTCCAAATGCAATGCATACAGTGTTTCAGTGTACCCCAGAAGCTACTTTTGAGGGGACAAAATTATGGATCTTTGCAGGACATTTCAAGTAGTAAGCTTACCCTCCCTGAGGAATAAATGAGATACCTACCCTGAGTATACATATCAGAGCCTGTCGCTATCAGCATTGCCTACATTTACAGGGATTCATTCACTCACTGCAGAGGAACCTGAGTCAGGTCTGCATAGAGGAAGTCCTGTTATTTACTAGGTCTTCACGTTTCAGAGTGGGCAGTACTGAAAAGGAAAAGCTAGCTGGTAAATCCCTAACCTAGGGAGTTTGCAGCCTGCAGAACCAAGCAGTGTCCTTCACTGAAACAGACCCCAGTGGATGGACCTCACTGCAGCATCCACACCCAAGGTGCTCTCGGGCATCCTGCGATGTTTGTAATCACAGCRCTGCGGGAACCAGAAGGGGAAGGCATTGGTAAACCCTGGATTTTCAGCATCAGGTGTTCAAGCATTTCAGAAAAAAAGCCTCCTTGCTCTGAGCATATTGGGGGCTGGAGAAGGTAAAATTTGTAGAGAGACAATGTGTCTGTGCTTATTCATTTCTTATGAACAGCAGGGGAGCAGCAACTTTTTTCAAATTTATTCCCATCCCCCAGAATGGGTTTTTCCTTTCCCTACCACAGCAGTGTCATGCGCTGTCTTCATTGACGTACAATGCCCAGGCCCCTGTCACTAAATCCAATCGCTAACTCACCTCCACGTAGATGCTCTTTGTAGAAATGGCTCTCAAACATGCCCTTCCCTTAGCTGCCTCCATCTTTTTAACAGAAACTCAGAGCTGTGCACCGACTTAGAAAAGTAGAGGCCCCTCTACTAATATGGAAACAAGAACCTGGCCAGCTCTTACAAAATATGCTTTTGACAGTGTTCTCCCAGACAGGAACAGACTTGTCCTGAACATAGATATGTGTACACACCCTCACAAGCACAGATGCAAGAGAAAAACTTGGATCTTCTCAGGCTCCAGCTGCAAGCACTAACCACTAGTCTTCATTGCCATAATCCGCCACTGGCAGTTTGGCTCTGTTGCCGCTCAGAGCCGGTAAGTCCAGCACAGCCCTGCCTCCCTCCCCACCTGCACACTGCAGTAGGTGAGCCCTTGAGCAGCACAGCAGCTAGCCTGAACTGGAAGAAAGTCTTATTACTGCTGTCATGGGCAATACCAGGCTGCAGGAATCCAAAGACTAATCAAGATACTGGAAAACAAGAAGAGCCTGAGATCTTATGCCATCGGCCCAAGCAGTCCCAATGCCCTATATTCTGCCTTGAAAGCACTCAAGTTCTACAATTACAGCCAAATTGCCTGCTGGTTGTGCCACCTACCTAGAAGGGAACCTACCCCCATCGGTGGGGAATGAGTCCTGGAAAGAGAGGAAGGAAGAGATCAGTCTACATCCATGAAATGAGGCAGCTAAATGAATTGACCTTTAAGAGCTGTGATTGCTCCAGTAGCAAATCTTCCAGAATTTGACAATAAATTTCCCCCCATCCAATTAATAAAATGTAATACCGGAATAATACTGTCTAAAGTCTTAAAGCAACAGAGCAATGAAAAGGAAGGTGAAATATAGGGCTGGGGGAAGCMGTTCTGGGGAGTTTGCAAACCTCCCTGCATGGCACACAAGCAGAGCCAAGCAGACAACAGATTTAGGTGTTTTGCAAACAGAACACCACCACCAAACAAGTGTGACTTATTTTTAAAAATCCACCAAATGCACATTTTTAAATTGTTCTCAGTGCACATATGTCAATTGTTTGTACAGCTCAAAAATTGCTATGATCTGCCATCTAAGCCTGCAAAAGAGACAGGTTGGATGTACCAAAGCCCTGCCCCTCCCCTACAGCTGTCACAAGGTCTACAGATTCTGCCACCTGAAAGYAATTGGACAGGTGGCAACAGGGACAGCAAGCATTCTGTAACATGTGTTTGTCTCTACCATCATTAGACCAGGTGAGGAACAACATTAACATTTCCCCCCAAAGAAATAATATTAAAAAAAAATTAATCAAAGCTCTAAAAAAAATTTGAGATCAAAAATTGTGCTTGACATCATCCTTGTGTGTGTGTGGCCAGCTGTCTAGCCAAGCTTGCTTTTTCCATTCTTAATTTTTTGTGGGGATTTGAAATTTAAGAAAAGTTGCCAAAAAAAAAAGTTATTTTACTGCTCCTCTCYCCCCTGTAATTACGAGATTTTTCTTCCATTTGCCTTTCTCTCTCTCTCTGCTTTTCTGTCTTGTCATCCAAGGGTTGACTTCTCCAGGTCACCATCCTATTCATGTATTTATACAATCTTGAACACAAAAACCCCCCTAACTATCCTTACTTGCATCTAGCCATTAATGCAAAATGCACTTATGACATAATGATATTCTTCCATGTTTCATTAGCAATTATCAGTAAAGAAATGAGGATTTGTTCCAAGTTCTGCAGATCTGTCATTCTAGACGGCACGGAGGAGCAGGGTAAGTTCGTCTTTCTTTATGTCTTTGGGTCTGTTGCCATTGACCTCCGTGGTGTGAGAAGTGTCACCTATGGAGATTTTTCAGTGACYGGCCACTGATTATGATCCAGCACAATTAGCAGTTGCCTGATAACTGTTGACATTGGAGAGCTATGAAGTAAATTGGGGGCTTTGATCAAATAAGACAAAAATAACAACCATAAAACCATGTCTGCACCGTAAAAATCTCRCACAATGATTGCCAGCAATGATTCCTGTTATTTATATAGGCTACGTGGCTGGGGAAGGCTCTGCACCTATGTAACAGAGTATCTTTCTTAGCCATCTTTACAAGAAGTTTGAGGGTTAAACAGGCAGTGAAGCTGCACTTATCCTGCTTTGCYACTAGTATAATCCAAACCAGGACTGAAACACTGCAGGTAGATCAATCATCATCTCTCTACCCATGTTTTTTTCCTCCCACCCAAGGCAGGTTTCAAACACCAACTGCTGTCAAGTTTTAAGGCTCAGATTCAGCCTTTCCTCAAGCCCTAGATGACCCAAYAAAAGTTCAAGTGCAGGTTCAAATATGTGGTTCAGAAGTAGAATCTCTTCAGAGTTTATTTTGCATGCACCTCAAGAACTTCCTGCTATAACCACGATCCCATTCMAACGGCCATCGGTTTCGATTCATGTTTCTTGTCATCTTATCTTCAGTGTGGCTTTAACATGCGTAAACATATTCAAACAGATCTGCCAAAATCATTTCCAAACAGYCTAATGAGTTATAATCACTCTCACCGGAAAGCATTATCTGACACAACTCACTTGCAAATCTATCCAGACTCGTGAAAATGATCCCATCTTTGCCAAACTTCRGCTCTGGCTGCTTCTTCGTGATACCTGAAGCCAGTTGAGACATTTCTCAGAGCTGTCTCACCTCACCAGACAGGAGGCAACTTTCTACTCATTAAAGTACTTCAGTACTGAAAACCATGTAAATCCAGTTTTCTTACCGACCCTTCCACCAGTGCTGTGCAACTTGGAGCTAGTAGGACAGAGGCACCTAAAAGGCTTTTTATGGTTTAGCTGAGGTCCAGTCCTACACATGCACAATTTCTCATTGCATTTGATCAGCAGAAGAAAAGTTCTTAGTTTTCTCTCTTATTCTAGCCCATTCAAGGGAGATTTTAATGCTTTCCTACCTCTGCCAAGCTTAATTCAAYGCTTGCAAAGTGCTGTGAGATCCTTACATGGGAGATGATAGAGTGCAAAGTTATCATTAGCAAGCAGCCTATGGATGCATCCTCCAGAGCAGCCAAATTAACGATACCAATGTTACATGTAATTAATTCAACACTCAGACTGCATTTCATTTAATCAACACATATCATATTTTGGCTGAAAGACACACTGAAAAAGTTGTAATAAAAACAGACCAAAATCTCAACTACTGGCAATCTTTTCTGTATTTCTATTGGTCCTTGAAAGCCAAAGGAAGAGCTGACCCTTTCCCATTCTTGACCTGTTTTCTCCTTGTTTGATGCTCCTAGTAATATGGCAGTTGCAGACTTACACAGTTAACTTCTTCAGATGTCTGCATTTTCTTTACACCTGTTCACAGCAGAGTTAGTTACAAGTATTTTTGACCAAAACTACGTTCTCATTTAAATTTAATAAAATCTAATTGCCAAACCAGATCTGGCCATCTGATCCTGAATTSTGACTTTGATGAGGATCAGCCCCAGCTGCTTCAAGAGAAGGTATAAGAAACTTGATAGCAAGCAATCCTGAAACCACCACTCAAAGCAAGTTTGTACCCAACTCACATCTGTAACAAGCCAGTTTGCATCCTGAAACAGTAGAGCCTTCCATCCTTCTAAGCTTTTAATAAAGGATATGCAGCTCCCCAATCCCCCCCACTCCAAGTTTTGACACATTGCTTTCAAAGTTACTGTAGTTAGAGTTGGCCAGATGTTCTGGGCAGAGAAAGAGCTGGCTCCTGCACCCCTAAAATATTTGCAATCTTCCATCACATGGTTAACAGGGAAAAGCTTCATGTTATACCAGCCCCCAGATATATCCATATTCTCCCTATCTTAGCTAGGATTTCATGTGATAAAGTTCAGCTGTCTTCATATTGTATGTAAAATATTGCAGTCCCCTGTCACAGGGGATTGCTGGAGTTGCCATTCAGAGCTTATAGYGAAGGAAGGAACTGGAGCTCTAGGAACTTAAAACTGTCCATTTCACGTAAAATCAAAGCACAGCTGCAAAATTGGGGAATAGAAAAAAATAGGAAAAAGTTTCCCACCACACACATCCAAAACAAATATTCCTGGCTAGTAACTGTCACTTGACACTCTCACATCAAACCTGTCATCAGCTTTAGTATTTAAAGGAAAAACACTGTTTGGGTTGGGTTCATAGGTCTGTCCCTAGATCTGATTTACAAGTAACCCTTTTATATTAATAATTCTTAAGTATGCCATAATTACACATTAAATTTGCATGCAACAGCCTAGTTAAATTCAAGCCAAGACCTCTGAGAAAACACTGCACCTAAGAATTATTTAAAACAATGCATTTTTATCTGCTACAGAGCTGGTGTACAGGGCATACTTGGCAGTTGTAAAGACTACTGAAGAGGCTATTTTGMAAACACTACACTTGGGCCCTGCTAACACAGGAATAAGTTAAGAAATAACATTAGGATCAGTATAGGCTTTTTTTAATTAAATAAATGCAAGCATGTATTTGTCCAGGCTGCTCATCTCTGGAGGTGGAAGCTCTGCCTTGGTTGCAGTCGTAGCAAATACATGGAAAACACAGGCAGCAGAAATTGCTCTAATTCCTGAGAGGCTAAGCAGTTGCAGGGACTATCTACAGCTCAGTGAAACTTTAAGTCAAGTTAGCAAGCACTAGCCCTGTTGTGATTTGCATGGACCTTCCCACAGTGCACCAGGTTGTTTTTACCTCATAACAGATACCATCAGCRCTAAGCAAATTGCTTGTATAATTATGCATATTTGCACAGTGCTGTCAGTTGCAGCTGATGTCACTTGCTGATTATCTTTTTTTCCTCACTTTTCATCTTTGGAAGCTTGCTTTTTAGGTTGACTCATTCTGTAGCACTTACGTGCTGTGCAGTGCAAGGTGTACTTTTAACACATGCTTTATTGCCACAGACATGTTTTTTTCAAATGGGGATCAGGTGGGGAAGTGTGTCCAAATTCACCCTTTCTACCCCATGGAAAGTTGTTAGTGTTTCATATTAATCACATGATCTTATTTATAAAGCAGTCAGTCATCCACATACCACAGCTTAAGAAGGATCACATTTTATCACACCCTGGTGAAGAGTTCTGCATATTTGAGCTTTCTCATACCACTGGCAAAGTCCTCCTTTCAAGATCTGTATTTTTGGGGTCCTGRTGTTTGCTCATTAATCACTGGAGAACGTATAGAGCACCACTTCTCTAAGAAATGGAGTGATCCCAGAGCAAAATGCGTTTAAAGAGTTTCCTGTTGGCTGGGGGAACTCCATCACTGAAAGATGCAATGCTTAACTGCTCATTACATCGCACTGTCCATTTGAAAAAAAAAAAAAGAAAGGCATAACATGCTAGCTTGACCTCAACATACCATCTGTCCTTGGGCATGTTACCGCAAAGATGCTTCCCATGAGGATGAAATCACGGGTTCAGACACAGGAGCTAAATAAGATACMAGTTGGCAGTTGGTGAAAAACCATCTCAGAGAGGGCTGGTCAAGGCTGTGAGCTGATCAGATCTGCCTTCAGGTTAGTCTTATGATATAAAAATTCGGTGTAAAGAGCACATAGCAGTGCAGTGACACTCAGGAGCTGCATACTCGGCTTCAAAAGCAAACAACCCCTGAAAGCCAGCCCTCAGAGCAGTTATACCTGCGGTTTGCAGACAACAATAGACTTTATTCTCTGCGGGACTAAATAGGGCATAAAGCCTTTGACCTGGAGGTCACTGGTTCAAAACCCAGACAGATTTTGTGAATGATCAAAAGTAGTTCCCGCCCGACTGTTGTTTGCTTCTTTAGCCGAAATAAATAGGAAAGTCTCAGTCCGGTTCTTAGCTGCTCACAACCTGACAGCTGCATTTCAGCTTTCAATGGCAAGATTATCAGCAGTGGCTCTGTATTGCTGAGAAGATCAAAACTTACAGCTCAAGTGAGAGGCATGTGGGGTCACCAAATCCAGCCCTWCTACAACCACCAGCAGCCATGGCCATGAAATCCTTCCTTGGAAGGAATCTAAACCAAAACAAAGGGCAYCATTACAATCATAAATGAAATAAATTCAGATACTCCATCTAGTCAAGGTGGAGCAACAGTAAGAAGACACAGAAAGGTGCCTGCACAGTCCAGCCTGCAAACATCTGACCTGCACATCTAGTCTGGTTCTTCCAGCACTCACTGTGTCCTGGGGATCTGGGTTCCCCATGAAAAAAAAAAAACACATTTTTAGAGTTTCACAATAAATATACCTACAGCTTATTTTGCAACACAAGGAAGAAAATATCATCCTCGCTGCTCCCAGAGTGGCTACTGTTCATCCTTCAGAGAAGGGCATGGACAATCAAGAGCATCTGTCAGTAAAGTCTGCAACAAATGACTCTCCTGCAGCTCTGAACGCAGATACTTTGGTCCACAGCTTTGGCAACTATTGAGTGTCTGGGAAATATATTACTCCACAGCAGGCTCCCCCAAATTGTTTACCTAGCAAGCACACTTAATAGGGAACCTGTTAAAAAGGCTGCGTCTAKAGCGCACTCCTGGACTGTCGAGCAGTGAGGCTGGATTTTGTTTATCATTAATTTTGGGGGAGAGGGGAAAAAGGGCAGGTTTAAACTCAAAGCAAACCCGGACAAAGTATTATAAAACATGTAGTAAGCAGGGCATTGAAGACAGGCACCCAGCCATCCACCGTAAAGGCACCTGGGCCCAAGTGATGAGTCAGTTCATAGTGCTGCCTTCACCCAGTACAAGGGGTAACTGGAAAGCTGTCCTCTGCACAGACCACCTGTGAGCACCCATGGCCCTTGTTTCTCTGTCTGAAGAGCCATTTCTTCRCAGAGATGCCACCTGTTACTAAAGCTGTGCTCACACACAGTGCTGTGCTGGGCACGARCAGCCAGGTTGGGTAGCAAGGGCACAGGTGGGAGCCACAGCCATGAGGGGAGAGGAGGCAGCTGAGGAGATGCAGGCAGCCGCATGAAAGGAGACACGTGGGGAGCTGGGTGAAGCGGCACATTTGGAGACATGGCAGGAGAAATGGGAGAGATCTGGGGAAGGGGACATGCTCTTAGAAGGAGGTGCCTCTGAGGGGACCATAGGTGACCCATGCTGGAGCAGGGGCACCTCTGAAGGGACTGTGGCCCATGGAGCACCCACACCAGAGCAGAGGAGGAAAACGAGCAGGAAGCACAGAGGAGTGGCAGGAAGAAARCTTTCTGCACCAACCTGACCTACCACACTGCTCATCACCTCACCTTTCTTGGGAAAAAGAAGGGAAAAGGAGAGGAGAGAGACTGGACTGAAGTTGAGCCTGGGGAAGGGGGAGGAAGAGTGTTTCCTTAAGTGTTTAACTATCTCCCCCCMGCCCAATCAGTAATTAAGTTTGTTAATTGGCAGTAAGTTAACTTCTCCCATTCCAGACTGTTTTGCCAGCAACAGGTGCTTGATCACACTGAGCACTATCAGAACCACGAATAAATGACTAGTTGCCAGCTCTTGCCAGCAGAGAGTCAAAGCAGACTCTCCTCCCGCTCAGCTCCTTGCAGCTGGAACCGGATAGCTCATGCATTGCAGACCTCCCATTTTGCAGTGGGATTTAAGCACGAGGGGAACTTGAACAAACTGTTGTAGGCACAGCACTGACCTACCCTGTGAGCATGGAGACTTGCCTGCGCCTCCCTTATCCCATCTGCTCAACAATTGCAACTGCTTGCAACTTGCAGCAATTCTCTATAAGGCTATTTCATGGCAACTTTTAAGGTAAAACATAGGTAAAAGGGATATCCCAAACCACACCTTTTGATGCCTAACAGTAGCAATGCYCCATACGTATACAGTAGAAACAAGTAACTCTCTCTCCAAGACATGCCCATCACAGTACGACTGCCTTTAAAAAAAAAATCAGCATTACAACACAGTGGCACTGAATTTGCAGACCATCTGACCAATATTTGAAAATACAGGAGTAACTGGCTCTGCATTTGAGCCTGAATCTAGTCTATAGAAGTATAAACTGTCCAAGTGAAGTTCTGCAAACCATCTCTGGATAATATTTCAGCTTAAATTGCTTGGGGAAAAAAAAAAACACACACACTTTTTTTAAAACCATCCCTGATGTTGTCTTTAACACCTCCTTGATTTCAGAGMTCTACCTGTGAAATTAGCCAAGCTTTGGGGTGACTCTTGCAGGCATATAGACRTGGTCTCCACAGTCTCAGCCACAGAAGCCTCATCCCATTCCCGCAGCCCATTCCAGTGCCCTACCATCCAAATGACATCCCCTCCCACACCCCCGCACCATGAGCTTTGTTTCCAACCCACAACGATGCAGTGTAAGAAAGCTTTAGGGAAGGAAAAATAATTAGATGAATTTTTCTTTCCCCCTAAAACCTGCAGGGCTGCTGGGAGGAAGCTCTGCAGAGCACAGATGACTCTTGACACATGCAGATCTTTTGTGAGTTGACCATTAACAAAGCATCCAGCAAAGATTTTTGGCTGATGAGCAAGCTTCARCTCACTTCTGGCTAACCTTTACGCAGATGGAAACCACCGACTAGAAACACAGTACCTTTACTGCTCACCCCACACATCCAAGGAACTCAGCTACTTTGTCACCCCTCTAGAGCTYTCAAGTACTCGCTTCAGGTTTCCCACTCTGCTGCTTCCTAATCAAGTAGGACTCCTTCTGTCTACTTCCAAAAAAAGTGTATTTCCTCAGTGAAGGTACCAATATCTCAGCACCTGAAGCCACAGCTCACTCAGTAAACGAGCACGCCTCAGAAAAAGAACCTCAGACTGAATAGATCGCATGGGAGGTATTTGATGTCAGACCCCAAGAAAGGCAGTGTTACTCGTGTCAATACAAGGTCAGTCTCCCATGCATCACCTTTTCCTGGGACTGGAAGAAAATAACTAGAGCAGAAGTGCTGGCAGGTCTTTTGTCTGAGCTGCCTGCCACTGTGCAGCCAGATGTGAGCAGAGTTTAAAGGAGAGCATCTGCGAAGCTGCCTTGCCAGTCAAGCCTCAGGTTCCGTTTGTGAGCTTAGGTAAGGTATAGAAAGAGCCTCATGCCTCAGTGTCCCCATCTGTTTTAACTCATGGAAGGAAAAAAGATTGACTTCAGTTTATTTTGCTTTCAAAGAAGCTGCACTCCCAGGGTAAGGGCTCGCGGGAACTGAACATAGCGTATTAACCCAGAACAAAGGAAAACCTGACAAAATCCAGAGGAGAGAGATTTGACACCACTGTCTCTCACGGAGTCTCTCATTTGCAAAATAATTCCAATCTGCTGCAGTGTCAGTTCAGAGAGGTTACTCTTGTACATACAACCACACAACATCCTCATACTCTGCTCATGAGTGGCTGCAGAGACAGATTTGAACTGGAGTTTAATGAAACAGGCTAATTTTTTTTTTTTTTTTTAAAAAAAAGGTCTCTTGAAATATTTTTCAGTTTTATTTCATCRTGATTATTTTCTTCCAAACAAGGAGCACCAGATGGCCTTTACCACTTTCATTGCTAGGTACTAATCAGTCACTTGCATACAATATTTGCCATGAAGAATTAATAAAGTTAAGTCAGGATAAGTCAAGATGTAAAGATATCAAATTATTCATGGCAATAAGCCTGCAACTGACTGCAGCCCAGGAAGATGTCCCTCCCACTGCCCAGCTCTCCTCACTAGCATGAGCCGAGTTGCTCCATGTCTCATTCTCAGAGCAATTCTTTGCAGCCCGACTTTTTGTCTCTTTCCCAGAAGGAACACAGTTGAATGCAGCTTCAAAAGGAAAGCCTATACTTGGGAGAGCTCTTAGGGTTAACAAGGATGTTGCCCTTGTGGTATCTTCTTTATTTTTCCAAGTTTCTTTCCTTTTTTCTCTCACTACACAGGATACAAGTGATATGAATGGAGAACAGGTAAAAGGGGCCAGACTGGCAGTCTTTGGGTGGCAGGACCTCAYGAGCCAGGAGGAAGTCTGCTTCCATGCACTTAGCTATGCACCCCACTAACGTGGACCTGTCGCCCCCCCGACCAGCTACTCACCCCAAAGTGAGTAAACGTGCATCAGCTATTTGTCACTATTTTGTCCATTTTTYCCTAGTTTTCACTGCATTTCTTCTTTCCTTTTACTTTTCATACCTAGAAGTCATTGAAATAAGCAATTTAATCTACAGCAGATATTGGATTGAACAGTCCCCCTCTGCCTGTCAGGACATGATCTTGATTCTCATCCACACAGAATTTGGTTTCTTTTGACAATCCTCTTTCTTTTGCTAACTAAAATTAGTTAAAGGGTGTGAGCAAAGCTGGGGTTGTCCMGTGGGTTACAGGAGGTCAAAGTTTGATTCGCTTCTCCAATCAAAACACCCAGATACATGACTGGCCAAGTTGCTTTGTTTTTCTGTACCATAAATTCCCTCTCCATATCTAATATTTCAGTGAGAAGAAATTGTGATGGTAGCAAACAGGGAGACRAAGGTGCAGGCAGAAAACTCTCCAGGCTTTAGAACAGGATGAAAGCCAACCCTGGGATCTGCTGTCAGACAGTCAAGGTGCCAAGACAACTTGCAAGTGCCATCCCCAGAGTAATTTCCATGTTTCCATGTCTCATGCTGCTGGCAGCACCTCAGCAGGCCTGTCCACAAGGCAAACCCTCTCCCAAATCCCACGCAATAGCTCTGCTTCCTCTAGCTGCTTACAATTCAAGACATCTGTGTTTACCCCATGACCCTTAATGGAGGGTTGTTTTCCCTAGAAGGGCTCCATCAGTGCCTCTGTCCTAGTGCCTACCATGTGTGTAATGCCCATGTATTTAAGGAGAGGGGGGGAAGAGGGGAAGGAAGAAGCTGTGTGCTGCTATTTTCAGCACCMTCTCCGTGTACTAGAGGTAATTCGCAGTTTGAGACACATGGTAAGGGCTGCAGAAATATTTCCTGTTGTTCCAAGGAGAGGCTTCTCTAGCAAAGAGTCATAACAACGCTTCAGAGACCTGGACTGCAACCCAGCTGAATATCCCCTTACATGGGAAGGGAGAGCATTATTCTTCCTACTCAAAAAAACATCAAAAAAACCCCACTTGATATCACCTCTCCTAGCTTGAATCCCACTGTTATCCTACTGGGGTCAAGTTGTACAGRAAAGTATGCACCGTGCAGAATCAACCTTGAAATCCAACAGGAGGGTAGCAGTGGAAAATGCACTGCATAGTGCAGAGTACTTTATGAAGGAAAAATTTGCTGTTGATAATGCATGAAGTGAGATCAGYAGTAAGAGCTGGAAAGCTTTACAAGTCAAATTGTGTTGCACTTGATCAGATGATTAAGGCAAAATGTCTTCCTTATTATTGCACTACCTGTTGTTGTACACCTTGCCCAATCTTTGGATKGAACAGACTAGCCAAAATTCACTGGACACAGACCCTAACCCCCAAACCCATTTCTAGACAGACCTCAGACTCAGTCTCCATAGCTGGCCCCATATCCTGTCATCATGCAACATAAGGCAGGCATCATTCCTCTCGGAGCAGCCAGTCCTCACTTCCAGTGCTGACTACCCTTTCGTTTTCCTCCTGCATGACAAAGACGACCGAGCTGACATCTCATCACCTCTCTGGGGCAAGATACTAAGGGACACTAATTCACTGACCAGCATCAACCTCTTGAACTAGCAGCATCCTCAATGTTCACGTAAATCCTTTGTTTTCATCTGGCTTTGTGACCCCCAGGGGGAAAAAAAAGAAGCACAAAGTGTTCATTATTATTAATACCATTATTATATAGTAGGGGAAATTAAAAGGCACAGATAGCTTTGGGGCCTGAGTGGACCAGACAGGTTAAGTGGACATGAGGAGGCACAGAGAAGAGTTTTACTGCGAGACTGGGGGGCCTGCAGAACGGGTCAGAGGAGGGCAGCCAGAGATGCCTGCACAGAGCAGCCACAAGAGTGAAGTAAAGGAGACAGCAAGAGCAGAAGGGTGCTTCTCCTGTTTCTGTGCCAGCTTGCTGCTGGTGGGGRGAAGTGGAAGGCCTTGCAGATCTCCTGCTTGTTTACACACTCCTCAGCATCAGACCTGCAGAAACATGTTCTCCCTCCAGATAAACTCATGTCACTAATCTGTCAACGAAACCTCGAAGAGCATAGGGGATTGCTGGACAGCCACAGCTSTAGAGAGCAGGCAAAATGGGATATATGAGGGTTTTTCAGCATTTTTCCAGATCTGCTTTTCAGTGGAGCAAGACTTCTATACARAAAACCTTGCCTAATGACATTAAGCCTAGTTTTTCCAAGTAACCGGTCCAAGACTACTTCAATTTACACCATGAACTGTTAGATAAAAAACAGAGAGAGATTTAATGAGAGAGAATATTTAGATATTCTTTGGAGAGGAGCAAGAGGAGGAAAGTCATGTGCTGGAGAGTTGGACTCCTAGGTTTCATCTCACCAGTGTTGTAGGATAGTCCTGTGACCTCAGAAATAAACACRTTAGTCTGCCTAATCTTTAAAAGACAGTAGTAATGAACCAGCCTTATTTTAGAGTAAGCACATGAGGTTTAATTTATTAGTGCCCATAAAATCCTTTGCATTCCATGGTGGGAATTTTCTGCAGTGTAAATCTCGCTGTCTTGTTCTGCTACCAGAGCATATTTGTCATTTCTTGTAGTGCACTAGCTCATAGACCTCCTAGGTAGCACCAAAATTTGGTATTTTCAGTTTAGTGTTTTCCTAGGATTTAGCTCACTTCTTGTCACATGGGTTTTAGGTTTCATAAAAGGCAGCTCAGAGGACAGGTRAAGCAGACAGAACATTAGCTGCTTTAATCTTGGAGTGCAAAAGCTTGTACTAAGCAGATCCAGTGAGGACACAGCCCAAAACATGGCATCTTGCTGCAACTGGAACCAAATCCACCCAGTAGCACTGAAAGGCTACTTCTCATCCCAGAGGCCTGACTACATTGCCAGATGGGAACAGTCCCATTTGATTCTTACCCAGCCTGGACTGCAGTTAGGGCATCACATGTCTTTCTCCCGTAAAGTCAAGGATGTCACTTCCCAGACAAGGAGCCYCGAGACATCAAGCAGAGGCAGGGAGGTATCTTCCAAGCATAAGACAAGTGAATATAAGAGACATGCAAGCAAGTACTTCTTGGTTGCTTTGTTCATTTGGGGCTGTTCAGGAGACTGTCAGGTTTAGCTAATCTCCTTTCAGAAATACATTTCAAGCAGTATTTCTGAAGGTCCTCAGGGCAAAATATCTTCAGCTATAAACCCATTGGGCTAAGGAAGGGAAGAAAACCAACCACACAATCTACCTCCCCACCTGAGGGCATTTCAGCACTGAACTAGCTTCTGAAGTTTCAGGTTTACTGGCTCAGCACAGAAGACAGGAAAATGGATGATCACACTTCTCATCTGAGAGATGCAAGGCCAGAGGGGTTAGAGAGAGGATTGAAGATAGTGCTGTGGGAGAGGGCAGGCCCACCTCATTGCACTCAAACTTTCAGCACTACAAACCCGAAAGAACACAGGAAATTGTTTTCCAGTCCATCCCACCAGCCATTGCCACTGCATGGGAGAAAATAGGGGACTAGATTGGGGAAAGACTGGGTGAGAAAGGAATGAAGAATAATACACATTGCCTGGTGCTAGGAGGAACCAGGAATCACCTTATGCTGTGCAACTGGACRCCAGTTATAGATCTTCTGCTCCTGAGCAGTCTTATTTCTTTTCGATACATTATCCTCTCAAAGCTGCCTCCAGAGGCTCAAGCAACCCAGAAGATTCCTAGCATTTGTACAACTCGCCCCCTCCCAGCCACACTAACTGCAGGGCATTGCAGAAGGGTTAAAAGGCCTAGCATATGGCTCCCATCGCTTTAAAAAAAACTAGTCATGCCCAGCAGGCACACAAGAGCTGGAGGAGGTGGGGAGAAGGAAGGGGGGGTGGGAGAGGGCTGTACTTGAGAGGGAGGCAGGGAAGCAGCTTGGTCTTGGTTTCGTAGCCCAGCGAGCGAGACAGCTGGCTGCCTGCCTCAGGGGACCATTAACGGACTATGGTAACTTTCATCTCCAGGTCACCAGTTCAAATCTGGTCCAAGTCAGGGACAACAAAGGTACTATGTGAAAATTAATTGCTGGTCTCAAGTCCAATTCCTAGTACATGCACGTCCATTTCACTAAAACCTGTGCCAGCTAAAGGCCACTGAAGCATAAAGGCAAGGAAGTGAAGGCTGATGAGGCTACTGCCTCATCCTCAGATGAATAAATCACCTTCAGCAGAGGTATCTCAGTTTCCAGAGGTATTGTTCTTGCACTACATATGCTTTTATAGAGAATAATTTCAAGATGTGTCTCAGGTTTATATAGTCCAAGTCAATAACTCAGAGTAATGAGTGATCTAAAGCGATGTTAATCTCCACACACCCCCAAAGAAAAGCATCTGAGAGGAGAACAAGATCAAGTTAGATTAGAAGCTCTATAAGGTCAAGGGCAGGCTTTTCGTTTTGAGTTCACACAACCATTCGCATAGCATCTCCCGACCCATGAGTGTKTATTGCAGGAATAACTGTAGACTGGAAAACCCACTCACTGCTCTCAGCCTTAACAGGGCAAGATTGCTTCTGTGGGAAACACTGCTCTCATTTCTGCTTTAAAGAAAGTAAACTGAAGTATTCAGAGCAAACAGCTCATTAAGGTATTGAAAAATAAGAGTATCAACATATTTTTAAATTGTCATTTGTGGAAAATTGACTCATTTAGCTGGTTTACTAGAGTAGGAAACCTACTGGACACAGGCAAGGGGATCCACGGCAAATTGCCATGCTAGAAAACCACCAACCGGTACCCAGTTGGCTGCAGATGGTACCCTCCTCATACCACCACCAAGTGAGACTAGGGGAAAACGTGTCATGAACCTGCTTTAGTTGTTACCAGGGTGTCTTTAGGGCTGTCAGAGGACAGTGGTATTGGATGCAAAAGGGCATTTTTTGGTATGCCCGCTCCCAAACACGATCCCAGAGCAATGACTTCAAGAACTCATGGCATTTATTYTCCACCTTTAAACTGAGCATCACACAGTTCTGTGCAACTCCCACACCGGGGCAGGCAGTCAAGAAAGGACTGCTCTCGAGTCACTAGAGCAGACTTACCCACCTGACACCACACACCAGCTCCTCATGCTAACCAGAAGCACTACCTTGTTTAATTTCCCAGACAAATTATGACAACAAATGGTCTCAGTTGCTTGCCCCTGGAGTTACAACTGCGTCCCTCCTGACTGCTCTCCTCTCCCAATTAGAAGCAAATCTGCCTCCTGTCAGGCAGGGGTTCATTCTGCCCATACAGCCCACTTCATATTGGCTCTCATTTAAAAATAAAAGATTGCCTTTACTGAGCCGCTTATTGCTGCTCACACTGACAATAACTCTGTGGAAATTGGCTGTTGCCACGGTTGATGACCATTAGCATGCTGACCTGCTTTGACTTTGCCATCAGCTTTGAATATCAAATCAATGATTAACGACTCCCAGTAATGACCCTGCCAGGAGAATCCCTGTGATTCTCCAAGAAGGTACCCTCTGAACTGGATCATTACTGGAGCTTGTCGTTTGTCAGCAACTTAAAAGCTGATAAGCGAGCAGTGCACACTCAGGGATGAGATTGTACTGGTTTCCTTGATGTTTCTCCCTTTGTTGTACTTTTTCTTCTTACTGGCAGAGGCAAAGATGATGTATGCTGTTATGGCYAGGCTTGTTCAGTTAACAGCATCTGGGGAAAATAGAATGAGGAGAATTGTTCCTTACTTGCCCCCTTCTTACTATCTTTTCCAGAACATCTATTACCAGCTATCCTAGGTTGTGATTCATAAAAAAAAAAGTTATGTTGCTTGTCACTCCATTCTAGCTTAAAAAACAAAGCAGTGCAGAGTGCTATTCCAATAAAAACTTCATTTTTGCTGCTCAAAGAATATTGACAGATTAGGTATCTATGTTGCACTCTATGTTGCATTAAGTATCAACTGCTTTCCTATAGCTGGCATAAAGGTACGAAAGCTCTGCCAGTTCTATATTGCATGGCAACATGCCAGCTGATCCAGATCAGGTGTACTACTGACTGGTCCAACTTTCAAAGCCAGTACTAATGATACKAAACTACAGCTTCAGAGACTGGCAAGAGCCAGGCCTTTAATCTGTCTAGCTGTCATCTTTACTGTTCATCAAGTAAAGCTGTCATGACCCAACAAAGCCTAGGCCACAGAACATGATCAGAGGCAATACATCCACCCAAACAACAACAACAACGTCATCTCTTTGCCACTTTTACAMGGGCTCTCTGGAGCTGCATCAAGARCAAACACTACAAAGAGCAGGTGAGCCTTGTTTAGAGCTGCCTTTATATCTACAAGTGCTTTATAGTCATGGAGAGAAACAGGATCCGTTGTRATGAGGCTATTACCAGCACCTGGAAGTGCAACAAAGTTGTGTAATGCCTGCCACACTCCTCCCTCCTACRGAAAGGAAAACTCTTTGTAGGAAGGCATTAAATGGCTCTAGCCAAGACACCAAAGGTGTCAGGCTCTCAATAAAATAAATATATAAATAAAGGYGGCCATAGGTCAATTTGGCAGACAGAGGAAATTTCCTAGGATTTTCAGCAGAACAGAAGCAAAAATAAACAGTTAAGGACCCTCCACAAACAGCTGTACTTGTGTGGTCAGAATCAGATGATGYATCTGGCAGAAGAGAGGCCAAAGTTGAAATTTGCTAGGTTGCATTTGGTATATGACCTGTCTGTACCTCAGTTTCTCACTCCTTTGTGAAGAGCTAACTATCAGACTTAAGGATGACCAGAAGTTCCTTTCAATTTTCTTTGGACCTATCTATCCCTACTGTGTGTGAGAGCTATAAATAAGCCCCAAGAAGAGAGAAACTATCTCATTTTTTAAGCCAAAGCCTGCCACTCACATCAGCATTGCTAGCACACACAAAGCCATACAGAGAGAAGTTGATCTCATGCCAACCTAGTTTCTCCATACAACACTGACATAGAGCCCCATACTTTGCACAGCACCTAGTACAARGTTATCCTAATCTCAGGTAGGCATCTTCATTCTAACATATGAACAAGCTATATTTTTACTACAGTCCTCTGGAGACCAACTATCCAATATACACAGGTCCTGCAAAGTGTATAGACAGCTCTGCACTTTGCAACTTGAAAGAGCAAAGAAGGAATCAGAGCTGTAACACCTCCTCCTACAACATCCTGCAGTTTGAAAACACTCCCCTTTCAGCCCTGCTTGCTTGCTGCAAAAGTGCCACAGCAAAACAGCAGGCAGACACAGTACTAGCTTTTTTCTTTGTAAGCAACTGAACAGGTGGACACCTGTCAAGAAATCCTGCACATGTCCTTTTTGCCTACCTGCTTTAGGAAACTTCCTTCCTTCCTCACATGCTGATGATTTTTCTTCCAAGCCTTCTTGCTTCCTCCACTACAGYCTCTTTCTCCATCTCACAGTTCTCTGAGTTTATTCTTAAAGTCCTTCTACTTGTTTTGCAGTAGATTTCTAAATCATGGCTGACAAAAATAACAAAATGTTTTCCCTTTTGAGCAACCACCATTTCCCTACTTGTCCTCTCTCCCTTCCTTTTGTGAGTTCAGCGAGGAACCAGCACCCTCCAAGGACCCAATCAAAGCTTCTCATCAATTAGGCAAATTGGCATGCAGCTGAATCYATTAAGAGAACCCCATGCCCTGCTCTCACCCCTGGTACAGCTCACCTTTCCATTAGCACACAGGTCTGTATGCAAAACCCTTTGCAGGCCACATGGTTGCCAATCTATGGTATGTCTGGAAAGGCATGGGTAATGCTAATTACTGTAATGAGCAGACCGTGCTCTCGGAGAGCTCTGTGCWTGCCCATTCTCCTAGCAGTTGAGTTGTCATCGGCTGTGCTGCCGTTCTACAGTCAGGACAACRCCTGCTTTCTGAGGAAACTGCAGAGCTTTCAAAAGCGTGGCGTGCTCTTGCTAGTGACAGGCAGGGGATCGGTCCCTGGTGCCTTCAGTTATGTGTAACTCTAATATCTYGTTGTTTGAAAGTACAGCACCTTTGCTTCTAATGGCCTGGGGTCACTTTTTCAAGGGCTTTTCTGTTGTATGTAATAATAAGAGTCAGAAAGCAAATAACAGGAACCTGACGTGTGAAAAACTGAAGMACTTGATAGCCTTCTTTAACCTTGTATAAATAATGCTATAACTTACACCGAGCTGCCCACAAAGGAGCTATAGCAGCAAGCAAAGGTGGCTTTATTCTCCCATCACTAGCAGCTGTGAGTTCACCTTATGCCAGATCTTAGCAGAAATCACTGCTAAAGCAAAACAGCAGTTTTGCTTTCCTCTCATAAGGGTGAACACAGCTTCAGCTGTACTGGCAACTGGATGCTAATGTAAATCCTCAGTAATGGTAAACCTTGATCTGGTCCATTTTACAGGGACAGAAATGGCCTCAATGTGAAGGGCTGGAGTGCACAGCCACGACATGGAAGATGCTCTAAGGGTGCATCATGCAAAGCAATGCTGTTGTGGGTGAAGGAGGAACATGAAAACCTCTGCAGCCCCACTATAAATCTGTGCTCCTCGTCATTTAGAACCATTTGTACCACGTTGATTGACTTTCTGCTTTGCAYTTCAGATACTTCCTGAGAATGCTGGGATGAGAAAGCTGCCATGTTCAGAGCTATCAACATGATCACAGAATTCATCTTTAAGAAAAATATTATTTTTTTCTCCAAATCTTCTTAAAGTAAAATTTTGAAATGATACACTGATTTGCAAATCAGAGCTGCCAAGGAACAGCACATGTTTCTTCCTTGCTCGCYGGAGTGATTTATTTCTATGCCACATATCTCCAAACAGCACAAGAACTTCTGGTCTAGTTTTAATATATACATTAAAATATCTGTGTCTGCATTTCTATGTGTATATAAAAGCAGGGGGACAGAGAAAGGGAAGTTTTTCAGATGACCTAGCTACATAAGGCCATCCAGAAGTCATTACTTCTCCCATGTTTCTGAAAATAACCGGTGCACATTTGACTTCAAAGTAATAAACAGTACAGACATTTTCCAGCCATATTTATATGACTGTAGGGGGGACTCAGTGGGGGACTGGGTTAGTGAACTAGTTCTGCTCTTTACTGCTTGCTCTCTGGATTAAACTGAAGCAGTACTACCAGAAAAAATCATCTGTTCCCGGGAGCAAATCACTGTCTTTCCGCCTCCTCTTCCCTGCTGCTCTGGGAGGTTCAGAGAGGTTCATTCGCGCCAGCATCAGACTGCTGACGTCTCACCATCTCACATTTGCGAGCCGGCTCGCTGCAGAGGGAAGAACTGGAGATGCCCTGGTGGCTGAGTTTTTTGACTCTGCGTGGTACATGCATACAGTCTGTCTCCAGTGTTTGGAGTAATTTACTTCCAAATTTAGAGGTGTTAGGGTTGATGATACTAGTTCRTGCCCAGTTTATTGTACTCCTAGGGACTCTTGCTGGGACTGACCTTCTGATCACTCTGCTGTTTAAGCTTGAACGTATTCTGTTCTGAGATCCACAGCATTATGCCTAAAGCCTCTAATGACTCACATTACTGCCTTTATGAGTAAACTCCTAATCGGCTCTTTACCCCGTGGTCTTGAATGCCAGACATCACACTGACGCGGGCATCGTCCTGTGACTGATCAGTCATACGTGACCCATCCACATCCATGGTGCCTTGGCCTTCCTGAAGATGATCGGTGGAGGTGATGTGGATGTGTTCAGGGTGCCCCAGACCTCCCAAGCAAAAATGAGGTGGCACAGTGAACCATTAAGTCAGAGAGCTCATTCCTAGGGAACAGACTCTCTCAAGTAAGATTCCTTTCTGAGGAATTTTCCACCAAACCAACGGATCAGAGAGTACTAATTCAAGCAAGGAGAAATGCAGCACCCTGCACAACAGACGTGTGACTTTGRGCCTTATACTTTTTCTTCCATCCTGTATAATGAGTAATAATAACAACAGTAAAGATGAATAAAGATGTGGTCAAGGTGGCAGAACACTGGACTGGAAACGAGAMTCTCTTGAGAGCTATAAACATCCTCAGAACTTACTCCTTCAGAAATCTCAGAAAAGTCACCTCACCATCCTGTCTCTGGTTTCCCCCGTACAATACGGCTCATCTAGCACATGAGCAATCACAGCAAGTCAGGTGATCTTGCAGGTGACTGTGAGCAATGCGCTCTCCTTTGCCCTCTCTTGAGGCCACTTGTGTCAGCTATTGGGCAGTCAGCTTGAGAGCAAGAATCCAACAATATGGCACATCTGAGACTTAATGTTGATCTACAGCAAAGGAGCAGCATCTTCTTCTGTAGTGACATTGATGTCCTAGCAGTCAGCCAAAGTCCCCCAACCTGTCAGGAAGAAAGCACGGATTTTTCATAAGATTTCTTTCCGTATATGTTTGCATGAGAGAAAATAAATTCTACCCTTCTTGGATATTTATTATAGAAGAAAAWTATTTATATCCTGTTCATTAGAGCTTTTTTTGTTTGTTTTGTTTTTTAGTATTTTGTCAAAAAGGAATGATTTTGCCTACTCCTGAAATGCAGCTATTTCTTGCTTAGAACTTGGTGGATGAAAATGCATCACAGAATTCATGCAAGGGGAAGAAACAGGTGAAGGGTCCATCCGTCACCACATCAAAGCAGAGCTCGCCTCTTTATTGTGCCCCTGAATCAGGCTCATTTTGTCCTCCCAACAGGTGGGTCCTATGCTGAAGATGGCTGCATCATTTCTCCAGTCCTGCTTTTAACGGCTGCAACAAAACCAATCGAATTGATGTCATCACTAGCTTTTGAGCCGTTGACTAAGGATCTCTGGAGTGCGAAGGGGACAATACAACCTGGAAAGCCCTTCTTCCTTTCAGCCTGCCCTGCACTTCCCCTCTTGCCTTGTTCTTCTCCTCTTTATTAAGCAGCTTTTGTGGGCTTCYGCCCATTCTCTCCAATAGTGAAAAAGTCCAGGCGAGTGAATCTCCTCCTCCTTTTTTTTTCTTTTCTATCACCCTTTTTCAAAGTAGCGTTTGCAAGGGATCACAGGGCTTTCAGTGCCCTGGAGTCCCTGCCATGCCGCTTTGTTGGCTGCCCCAGCATTGTGCTTCCCAAGGCAGTGCAGGTGCAGCAAGGTTTTGTCTGGGTGTTAAATGCAGGCTAATTAGCCGGAGGGAGGGAGGGGAACGGGGACTGTGGCAGCAGCGTTCGTTACGCGGAGGCATTCAGCTTCCACAGGAATCTGCGTCTGCCTGGTTAGCGCAATCCGAGTTTATGCCTGCTCCGGCACAGGAAAGCCTTCAGGAGGCAGACTCACACCCCGGGTGGGTTCCTCAGCTCCTTTACGCTTGTATTTGCCCCTATCAGAGGCATCAGCTCTGAGGGGGGGGATAAATTGYGATCAGTTTTCCAGAGCACACCCACCCCCTGGGAACTGTGAAACGGTGTATCTGTTCATGAAGCCAGGGAAAAGGCAGGCAAGAGTCCAATRAAAGAAACCCAAATAATTTTAATGTAAAACACAGTCCTGGCATTGAAGGTTACCAAGTGAAGGCCTGCCCTGACCTCAGGGGCTTTTGTCCACAAGCTCTCATGAAAATAAATGTATGATCTACCCTATATGCTGTTAATGTTTTTGAAAGGAAAAAAAAAAAAGTCCTAGCTTGGTTCAATTTGTCATTAAAAACGAGAAATAAAAGGATTGAAGCAAACAAAAAYAGAAGTGCCTTTTAGCAGACCAAGAGCACTGCCACCAGACAGCAGCAATCTTACCAAACACAAGTTTTGTGTTAGGCATTAGTGTGTGCTAGCCCGAAGGTATTTGGCACCAATACTATTCAGAGCAGCACTGTAACGCGCATCAAGTCAAACCACTTTCAACACCTACAGCCCATGCCCATTATCCAGGTTCCAAGTGTCCGCAAGTCGGTAGAAACAAAATGAGAGGTTGTTGGAATGATTATATTGCTCCCTTGGGTCCTCCAACCTTGCATTTCCAGGGTGAAACAGTTTTTCTTTATTCATATCTCCCATTTTTGATTGCAGCCAGGTCAGGGTAAATTCCGTGTTGATTTAGCAGCACTGTACATTTATTTTGGACTCATGTTGTAGTGGTGTGAATAACTGCATAAATAGCAGGGAATCAGAGGAGCAGAGATGTACAAGTAAAGCAAAATAAACCCTACAAAATCTGCAAAGGAACTGTTCCAAGAAGTCCAATGAATTTTTTGACCTACGGAAATTATCCATCTGCATTAAATCTGGGACTACATAAAAGTTGCTAAATATCTCTGCTGCAATTAAGGTCAAAATTAAAAATCACATATTATGTTTCCCTAGTCAAATGAAGGACAATTTTGCAGCAACTGTGTCTGTSGGAGTTTTCCACAAAAGGTTTCAGGCAACATAAAATGTTCCTGGCAACATTTTCAGCTGTGTGTCCCAGAGACACTTAACTCTGGGCTTAATTCAGGTTTAATAGGTTGTGATTATATTAAATAAATAGCAGCTGAACTGATTATTTAGTACATAGTTATAGCTGTTTAACAGCCATGCAATTGACTGCTACATCTCAGTAAACGTACATTTTCCACCAATCATCTAATATTTTAACCATTTTCATCTAACCCGTAATTTTACTTTGTAACTTTTGGATCCTGAAAGCACTGCTGGGAATCACCCCATTCTGCTGTCCTGGTCTTTCCAGTCCCCAGCAGGAATATGCTGAGCAACCACTGTGTTTTTTGTAATTTGTTGTAGGCTTGTGCCAGAGCAGGTCACACCGTTCTGCTTCCCTCCACCTTCCCTTGCAGTTTCAGGTGGACACAAAGTGCTTCTTTGCATCCTTTCCCAACTTACCAAGCTCCTTGCTGCTGGTGAAGCCACTGTGTTCTTCYACCCTGGAGATGACCTCCTCGCAGGAAGTTAGAGATCACTCTGCTCTCAACAGTCTGTAAAAGCTTAAAGCTTCAAGAAGCTCTAAAAATATGTAATCTGGATTTTATACATTAAAATCATAGTTCCTTGCCTATTAATGCTTTCTATTCACAGACAGATATTTCTCTTTTCCTTTTGCTACCRGTTTTCCTGATAGCAGCTCCTTTGAAGACATTTACTCAGCTAGGAAGCAGCTTTATTGCAGTGCTGTCAGACATCCGAAATGATCATAAGATATATAAATAAGAAGTTGTTTCTAAAACCTGCATCTATTTGCAACTCAGTGAACCGAATAACAAGCTGTTATTAAAAGCACATTTGTTGAGATCTGACAACTGAATAACAGATACATACAGCTTCTGCTGCATACTTGTTTAACCTACCTAATCACTTAGCATTTCAAAAGACAGCATCAAAATAAAAATGATGCATGCCAGTATTTAATTACTTTCTAGTGTTACTACAAACAAAATGGATTTTTAAGGGATACATATTACAAAGGCTTTTGTCTGAGCATCTGCAGAAACTGTGAGCAGTGCCATTTCCATGTATTTCCATGCTCCATCAGAAATTTCAGAGTACACAGTAAATAACTAGTTATTTTTCTGATTTGTGTACACCAGTAAAGGTTGGTGAAAGGCCTGAAAATATAGAGGCCTTTTGAAAAGTGTCAGAAAAAAAAAAGAAAAACAGGTGTTCATTATTTAGTGCTGTGTACCTTTTTAGAATAAAAAGATAAACCCCTCTACATTTCTAACTGCTGTGAACTTCACTTTCCTATTCAAACCCCACTAGCTACTGAAACTAGTAGTTATAAATACTCAAGAGGTGCTTAASTTTTTCCAGGATTTAGCACTGCAGAACCACATGGTAAGGAATCACCAATTCTTTATCATCGTATGTAGTTCCTTCCTTTAAATGTCTTTTAAATGTCCTGGCATAATTTCTCAGGCAATACATCAGCCTGCTTTTGCCAGTGCTCTAAAGCCCATGCATGTTCCGTAAAAACCTTTTTTTCATATTCCATAGCCATGTGACRGCTTTACACACAAGTATGGATACGTGCATACAAAAAGAAAATGCAGACTTGCATTTCTGAGAAATAGTCAGCTTTCTGTGCAAGTTACTAATCCGCAGAACGAGTAGAGAAGTCTTATCTCCATCCACGTAGCACCTTCTTTATTTGCTCTGAATTTTCCTGACACTGTCACAGCTCTGCACCATTCCATCTTATGACAGAGGTATTAATTCACTGTTTCCTGCATTATACAATCCCCTCTTCCTTTCCAGTTTTCTCACTCTAAAGATGCTATAATAAAAAACAGAGGTAATTATGAAATTGGAAAACAGTGTAATTTCCAGCTGGCAAAGGGAGTTGCTGGAATAGCATGCCGCTGGGGAAGCTACTTTGCTGCTAGCTTGTTAGGCAAACATTTTGAACAGTCATTGAATGACTACCTGTGAACGGCCTCAAAAACTTGCCAAAGCAGTGCTGGTAGATCCCCAAAACAGCAGACATGAGACTGATTGGCTGATGGTCGCACCAGGCAGGACACTGAATCAACACAGGGTGTGAGGGGGGCATTCAGTATTGACAAAAAAGAAAAATTCTCTCAAGTAGATTTTTATGAGGTCAAGTTGAACTGCTGCATGCTCCAAAACGATAGAGATTTCAACATGCAGGGTTTGATTCTGCTCTCATCTGCTTAACCCTACTGTAACTCCATTCACTAGTATTGCCTTATCGCCTGGCATGGGTTTTGCCTCAGGAAAAGTTACTGCTGATTACACCGGAATAAATAGGATCTGGATCAGGACATTTAAATCAAGTTGCAGTGAGCACCTCTGAGATAATATTTCTTTTCAACACACCCACAGACACACCTTCCCCAACGTGTTCTTCCCCTCAGTTGATTTTCAACACTTCATTCATACACCTATGATGATTTATTACATAGATGCCTTTTCCCTAAAATGTTATCATGATACAGTTAAAGATACTGATCATCTGATTGGCTTCAATTTCAAGAACTTCTAATACCTGAGGAAATAGCATTTCAAAAGCTGAGTGTTCTTGGGAAATGCATAAATATTCCTCAAACCTTAGTTTTGGGCTGATTTTGTCTTTGAAGTTATCCAGGCAATCTGAAATGCAGCAGAAGTGTCTGAGCTCTGGGAAAAGGACACCTCAAAGGTGCACAGATAGTTATTGCAGTGTGTTCTGGATGCCTGAGAGCAGGGAAATTGTTAATTTAAAGAAAACCCAGGCATTTCACACCCACAGCATCTGTCAGCATTCGCCAGTCATACGAAAGAGAATACTTGGATGCTTTTCTTGGCTGAGCAGAAGAAATACTCTTTTGCTCCTACCATACAGCCACAGAAACACATGTGAGGATGGAAATTCAGTCCCCAGGAATCAAGATATACTATGAAGACAGCTTCTTAGGGCATAAGCAAATAAACAGGGAACAGGGATGCTTAGCAGATATTCATGCAGTGCAGATAACCTCCTACACGAGCACGATCTCTGGTCTCAAGGAGCAGGGAGTCCTGTTTCGGTGCCTCTTCTCCATGCTCCCCACAGAACCCTCAAGTTGAACCCCCAAACTCACTCATATTTTCCACTAGCTCTCCCCTTCCTCACTCAGTTTCCTAGTTTTATGCCTGGCCATGGGAAGGCATCCAGCTTCAGAACTGGCCTGGCCCATCCTTCACAGGGAATCCAATGAAGATGGTGGAGGCTTCAAAGAAATATTGAATTCTTCAGCTCCGTATAGAATAGAACAGAAACATAGGAAAGGGAGCATCTCTCTCATTGACCACAGCTAGGATCTCCATCACTACAGGATCTCCAGCTAGGCCCATACCACTCCTAAGAAAGAGGTGGACAGAGAGAAATGGGGGATGAGAAAGCTCTCATAAGCCTTGTGAGAGCTCACACTGAGCAGCCAGACCTGCATCTTGTCCTGAAACAGAAAATCCACGTGTGGAAGAAAGTAGGAGAGAATAACTGCTGGACCCTCACAGTGTTCAGCTGTCTCTGCTGAAACCTGAGTCTGCAGCCAAGCTCTTCAATCAGCATTACCTAGCTAAACTGCAATTAGGGAGCGCCTTTTGGGACAACAAACAGCACCGAGCCAACTGCAGCACARCCCCTGGAGCGGTCTGATTTTAGCGTCTGGAGTCTTTTAAAGTTCAGGAAGCACATGGTTAACAGGGAGCAGCATTGACACAGGTGGTGGTGAACTCCTGGGCAGGGAAGGAGGGGGGTGGACAGAGCAAGCCATGTTAGATGAACACAAAGACACCGGATCCCTCATGGGTGAAAGAGCAGCAAGAAATAAGAAGTGGCCAAATGGTTTCCAGCTAGGTCAGGTCAGTTGAGCTCATGAGGAGCAGCAGAATAATGCAGCTAATGTCAAYGCAAAGAAAAGGGGTGTTGTGCACCCTATTCCTTACAGTAAGAAAGGTAAGGAGTATCCTACATCCCATTCTATGAATCTCCTTGCCTGGCTGTTAGCGCTTTTCTAAAGTCAGTGCACCTGCGGCACTGGTTGCAAGAGATTATTCCCTCCGATGGAAAGCAGATCGCAGACTACATGAGGTACTTGATAGAGTGAACAGAAGTGCAAGTTATTCGTCTTTGCTCTGAAGGGAGTTTCATGCCATCACTTCTGCTTTTTGATCCAATAGCTGTCAACTGAAATTGCCAGCATTTCCAAGCATGACTGCCCAAATGCATGATGGATACAGTGTCTGAGTGTTATGACCTTCAAGCACCGCACATACACACCCCGCTTTCCCATAGTCTATGTTCTGATATAATGATCATTTATTCAGGGTAGGTGGGCAGAAATAAGTGTTTGTTGGCTGATGGCACAGGCACACAATTTGTTTTTAATTTATATCTGTCCTCCCAGAGAGGATCTAGTGGGGGAATAAAGTAGAGCTGAAGATGAAACAAAGGTTTTAGGGTGAGAGTGATATACAGAACATACATCAGCACATACGCATGAGCAGCACAGATCAGCCTCTGCTAAATCCCTGTGCAGGTATTAGTATGAAGCCCACAGGAACTGCTATCAGACAATCTAAACAAGGATACAGGCAGCATTTCTAAGTGGTTAGAGTCAAACTAGAACTGGTTTTGGAGCAGATATCAGGAAACAGAAGCCTAGAGTTGTACCAAGCCACAAGCCTCGGCTAGAAGCATGCTCAGGAGTCATGCCAAGAGTCAAGAAATGAGAGGCAACAAAGGTGTGCCAAACCAGGAGCATGGTAAGAGTATGTTCAGGAGACAGGTTCAGTTACACTAGACCATAGTACTAGCTCCCTGGCTTCTTGGAGGGAAGTTAGTACTATGAAGGATGGTCTGGTACAGTTGGGCAGGTTAGTTGGCAGCAAAAACTAGAACAGGCACATCAGGAAGCAGAAATCAGCCATTAGGATGATTATGATTAGTGAGATCCAGGAGACCAGGTACAGCAAATGACACATTGCAAAGAGGGAACAGCAACTGGTGGGATTACCTAACATCTTTGCAGTGAGAAAAGCTGGCTAGTACCAATCCTGGAAGACTACTCTGAAATTAGTTCTCTGGACAGTCTTTTCCAGTCATTGACTAATAAAACAGACTCTTCTCTTCACAGGGTACTTTTCAGCTGCGTAGCTTGTGCTGTTTCATTTACAGCTCCTTCTAGTCTGTACTGCAAGAGCAGCTTGTGTTTGCAGAGAGCAGCAGCCTGTTTTAACCCTGAGATTTCATGAACTTTCTCTGTCTCTGCAGTAATAGCTGACCTTGCATCCACAAAACATTTCCCCTCTTTCAAAGTACTTACCAATAGATTTCATCACAGCTGTATTTAGTCACGCGATTTTTGCATCCTTAGCCCTCTGGAAGCAGGCAGAGGAAGCTCCCTCCTCTGAACTTCTTGTTTCTATATACCTCAGCAGCTAGTCTTCCTCTGCCTGGGGGAAGGGTGCATGCACTGTGTGCCTCGTGCAGTCACCAGTTTGCATGGGCACGTGAGTAATATTAAATTCAGTCACAAGGGTGAGTGATCTCTGTCGTTGTCCTTTCGGCATTCCTGTCTGTTCACTAGAGCACCAACTGTAAACAGGAGTATGTGAATCTTCTTTGGTCCCTTTGTATTGCAGGAACGATCAACTGGCTGCTTACTTTCTCTATAGTCTTTTTTAAAAAGCTGTGACTAGCCTGTACAGTTTGCTACCTGGATTCAGAAGGGCCTTGTGTGCAAAACGCTAGAGCATTTAGCCCACCTGGATCCACTCTTCCCTTGACTCGAAATTTGGTTTATCTAATTACTAGTAGGAATCCTTTACWGGTTCAGTTGGCAGCAGTGGTGGCACTTGTAGCAGATTCTCATTCGTGCACTGGATATGCCGATCCTAATCCTGGTAAAGATGGAGAAGTCAATCTGGAGAAAGTCTCATGTAAATCAAACATGCATCCAGTTYGAGTCGATGCTCGCAGAATGGCTTAACTGGGATCTGAAATTTTATTTCTTGTGCAATAATTATCAGGCTTACCCTGATTTTCTAAAAGARTCAGAGAGAAGTACTCAAAATCACTACTCCCAGCAGAACTGTCTTCCTTCCTCCCTACTTAAGTCCCTGTGTTTGAATTAATGCTAATGTGCAGCACCTTTTCCCAAATAATCGCAGCGATAACAAGTGAAGAGGGAAAAGAAACAGGAAGCAGAGCAGTGTTTACAGAGCTTATCACCTACATGTATGAGAGACTTGAACAAGTCACAAGGAGGGAATTGCATCAAGACAAGACAAATGGCACAAAATCTATTAGAACAAGGAGGAGCATTGCAGTCCCATACTAAAAGTACAAGGAACAAGATAGGAAAAAAAAGAGTAGCAAAGCAAACGAAGGTAAGAAGAATGGGAAACACTGAGGCACTGGGAAACACTGACCCAAAACTTGCACGGTCAATCCAAAAAAAAGAAAAGAAAAAAGAAAAAAAAAAATCTCAGATTGTGCTGCAAACTGTCCTGTCTCTTCACATTACTGGAGCCTTGTAGAGAAGCCTTAGATTTTAACAGGAAATTATTATTTTCCACAAGGTCTATTGCTTTGGAGTTTGTCAAGGGACAGCGGCTGACCATCTTGTTGGGTCTGAAGTAACATCATCAAGTATTCAGTCCATGGAGGCTCATGAAGCCTATTAAAATGATCTTATTACCATTTGTATTTTTAACCTTTCCTGCAGAAACTACTCTCATTTCATCTCCTTTAAAATCCTTTGATTCTGAAGCTGCACAGAAGGTAAGTTTTCCAACCTAAATTCTCTGTACTCAGCAGGCTTGGATATAATTCAGTTATACATGTTGATTTCGTAGAGTTTAGCAAACTAAAACTTCCAAAGCTTCTAAGAATCCCAATTAGAAATACAAACCTTTAAACACCCCCACATCTTCACCTGTGAGAAGAGTCTAACTTCTGCTGTCTGCAGGAAGGATTTTACAGGACTGCTGGTCATGCCAGGCTCCATCCCTCCGTGGCAGGGGGAGAAAGGAGCCCTGTTCCTTGCTTATTCCCCCACTGCTTGTGGGCATTGCCTATTCCTTCAGGAAAACACATCCAGCAAGGGAAAAAAAAAAAAAAAATCTATCCTGCTACCTGAATCTTTCTATACCTTTGATAACTAACTTGCTACCTTACTAGAAACGACAGAGAGGTCACAGGCAGGRCTGAAGCTGAGCCCAAGAAAAACAGAGAATTCGACCTCCAAAAAGTAAAGGCTATTTAGAAATAAAACCAATGCATGGATAGCACAGGCAGCCTTCTCAGAAGTGAGTACTGGGACCTTGCCTTTAAGTAGATGACCTGCAGGTCTTGGGTTTTTCTCTTTTTGTAAATTTATTCTAAGAGTCTATAGATTTCAAACAGCAAAGGGCTCATAAAATGCAAAAGACTTGAACCGCACAGAGACTGTCAGTTTTCTCTAGGAAACCAAGAATCCTTTTTCCCAAGAACCCAAGGCCAGAAAAAGGTGACACCAAAAATAGACCTTGCTTCTACAAGCATCCCAGCCATCAGTATGAAGGTGGACCACAGCATCTACACCATCTGATTTTAAAAAGAAGGAAGAAAATCCAGGACAGAATCAGCAACTGTGCTAATGCCAGGCCTTTGTCCCATTCAGCAGGTGAATGAGCTCAGAAGCCAAAGTGCCCCAAGACTTCCCCACAGCTGGGGAAAATGCTTTCCAAAGCAGTTCAGCCTTTAAGTGCAAATCTTTATGTTCATACAGCCGGAGCAGCACACCCCATGCACTAACGCTACCAAATGGAGATGAGCTCAGAGAAAACAGATGGACCTGGGAGTCCAGAAGGATACTCAGACATAGATGRCAAAACAATGATTTTAAGTGGAGCTAACCGGGAATTCAGACCAGGTGATCTAATAACAGTCCCTCTTGGCCTTGTGCTCCAACAGATCCTGACAGAGGGTCTCTGTAAYGCAAAAGACCACCACAGTCTCAGGTTTGCTTCATACCCAAGTTGGCCTCAGGAGAGGTGCAAGCTGCACTCMAAGACAGACAAGGTTGACATTCTGCATTTCCACTCAATCGGTCAATCCTAGCAAGTGTGGGAAAACCCTTAGAAACTTCTCTGCGCTGGGAGAGCCCCCTTAGTTACCTAGAAATCCAAACTGAGTTTTACAAGCAGAAAATATGTTGGGAGGCACGTTTGCCTCATCTGCTTTAAAAGAAGCTATTTTCCCTTCTTCCTCACGTAGTAATTTCATTAGTTTAGAACTATTTATGGCTTTAACCATCTCTCTCTCTTCTTTGCAGCCTGGATTTCCAAGCCTCAGGAACATCCAAGCCCTTTCACATCCAGAATTATGGTTTTTATCTAAAGTGATTTGTACAAGCTTCTGCAGTATCTGCAGGGCTTTCTATGAATAAGTAACCCTTTATGTAGCTAATACYCTTGCATGCCATCTTGAGCCCTCAGAGAAACCTACTTGAGAGATGGATTTAGCCTGTGGACCAAGTGGCTAGGCAGGGGAAGAGTCCTAACAAACTTACCAGAATTAAATTTGGGACCATAATTGAACCTAATGAGTTTGGTTCTTTTATGATGATCCCATCCTTTTGTCCGGGATTTTGCTGAGCTTTCTTTGCAGTGCGTTTGCTGAGTATCACAGAGCAAACAGCCCAGCAGCCTTTGCATTATCCCTTTGCACTAAGCAGGGCTTTCTCATTTCATTCATCATTTATGGTTTGCAATAGTGATTTCCCAGAGTTAGTACATTGCCTTAACAAGGCAAAGGGGGCTCAGCAGCTCGGAGGGAGACAAGTGTATTAGCCTTTTGCCTTTAGAGGCTGTGGTTCAAATGCTGGCTCAGCTTAGCAAAGATAATGAGTCTGATGGGTTGTAATCACCATCTTCACGGTAAAGCACTGGCTGCATCACAACACAGCCAGACCATCCTCCGTAAGGGGCCTGGCTGGGCACRATGAGCTTTTCCCAGCACACTCACTCTCGGTGTGCCATTCTTGGCACCAGGAATCCCTCTGCAGGCTGCCCACGCTGGGTCAGGGCTACCTGGAGCTCTGGGTCCAGCAACAGGACTGGTAGGTTCATGGCTACAGGCTGCTATGTTCTCCACAAGCTTTGCAAATTCAAGTGGCATCTGAGGCATGGTAGCATGAAGACGGAGGCAAGCTGGGCAGCATTGTTTCCCCATTTATCCATATTCACTCGGGTTTGATGGTCTTTTTTACCCCCACTTCTTGCTTTCCTCTCCAGTCTAACTGGACAAGCTTAACAATTTACCGATCCTATTTCTCTCTCATCTTGCTTCCTTCTGTGACAGACGATGCAGTCAGAAGTACAGAAAAAAAAAATCATAGTTGAACTACACTTCAGAATGACTAGGATCATCACTTCTCTTTGGTGGGGGAGGGGGGCTGTTGTATGTGAAGCTGAGTGGGTAGATTTATTTCTTCAACCACACTAGAAGGAATGAGAAAGGAGAAAAAAAAAAAAAGCACACGCGCGCACACACACACACACCCCATACCTCCCAGGATCCAAAGTCATCTCAAGCTCTTTAGACGGCTCTTAGAGATAACGCTAGTTTAGTGCTCAAATATTTCTGCAGAGAAAAATATTTTGACTGATTATCCTCACATTTAACAGTGACTATCAGCTTTGAGTTTCCGCAATAGCCTTCCAGAAGGAGTATCAGGACAAAAATATGACTCTAAATATGGAACTAGAAAAGACTTTGTTTTTGTTTTTTAATTTTAGGATGTGACTTCCCGCGGGAGAGCTCAGGGGTTCTTTTTRGTTTGTTTCTCATTTTTTAAGTCTCATATGTGGTCTATTTAGGGATCTGGAGTAAATTAAAATTGTTCATATCTATAAACCAGCAGCTTTCTGGTTTGGTTCCGACAGAACCAATGCAGACACACTCTTCCCAAAGAGCCGATCTCTTGAAGAGAATATCTTACAGGGAYAGCAGATTCCCTGGCACTTCCAAGTTTTCCACTTCCTGCCCTCAAGAAAAGTAGGTTCACGCAGGTTTGACATATGGCAAGGGTAAAAGTTCAGATAYGAGTAGCTGCACTGAGGAAGGATGGGGTGCAGAAAGGACAGCTGGAAGTGGGCTGCATAGCTAAGCTACCAGCTAGGTTTGTTTCTTCGTTCATTCTCAAAAGTTAGACTCACTCACTGTCCACGTGATCTGTTCTCTCACTTTTGAGTTAGGCAGAGCCAGTCGTGCCATGTGCAGGCCAACATGCCAAGTCCCAGCCCTCTAATATGTAACTGAGGAGGTGTAGCGACGCCTAGAAGGCCTTCACCCCTCACGCTGAGCTCAGACCTTACTCAGCCACTGTGGATGCTACGCAGCCAAACYGTGTATTGGATACAGACAACCCAGAGCCCACCAGTGTGAACAGATGGACTTATGYTTTGAGGGTCCATGCTTTCAAACCCATTCAGTATCTGACCACAAAGGTACTCCCCCCCAGGGTCGGGCATGGGGAAAGMAGGTTTTCACTGCCATTGCTCGTGTTGTGGATGTTCTGCAGTGAGGCAGAGACCACCACATCTGTCCGGCAGACACAATCCACTAGTGCTATTTTCACTTTAGGTATTTCTTTTCCCTCCGTGAAGGGAAAAGAAATAGAAGGCCCTTTGCACCTGGTGAGGAACGGCCGTTTGTTTAGACAGCCAAATGAAGTAATTGCTGAGAAATGATGCCATCACACACCCTTTAATACTCACCTGCCAGAAACCATAATGGAGTGAAATGACCCATTGCCATCTGCAGCTGTCTAATATAATCAGGAATGCTTCTGCTACCACTTCCGTCGCTTATAACCATACAAAAGCCAGATTGTCCTTATCACTGTCATTTAGCAAGAAAATCTCCTTGGGACAAAAGCAGGGCGGGGAGGAAGGGGGAAATGTACTGCCTGTCTAATTTTCCTCACAATTTGCACTAGGAACCTTGTAATGAATGCCACAGCATCTGATCCGGCCCTGCTGTGGAGTCTGGTCAAGGACTACACCAACCTCCAGTCCACGCAGAAGGAGTTGCTTTRAAGAAGCTCCATGTTCTAGTACCACAGAATGGTTGATGTTGGAAGGGACCTCTGCAGTTTGTCTAGTCCAACCCTTCATCCATCCCTAAGCAGAGCCCGATACATTCCAGTTGCTCTCTCATATAAAGAGCAACTCCACCACCCCACCTTCCTGGCCCGTCTTTCCCAAAAAGCACATAGCCATCCATGACAGCATTCCAGTCATGCAAGTTATCCCACCATGTCTCTCTAATTGCAATGAGATCATGGTCCTGCAACTATGCACAGATCTTCAATTCCTCTTGTTCATTCCCACGTGCTGCATGCATTGGTGTACAGGCATTTCAGAGAGGAAATCAATCAYGCAGGTTTCCCAAGGGGGTACAAGAGGATCCTCCATAGCCACATCACGTATGCACTTCCCCAACTCCGTTTATCAGCTGAAGGCACCCCAATTTGAGCCACATTTTGCTGACTGCCTTGCCTGTATAGCTCTCCCCTTCCTCCATCTTTCATAGTTTGAAACCCTCCTTAGCAGGCTGGCCAACCTGCTGGCAGACACACATGYCCCGCTTAGTGAGGTGGATCCCATCYCTCCCTATCAGTTGTCCACCTTCAATCYGGGTCCCATTGTCATAGAAACTAAAATCCTGTTGTCAATACAAGTGGCACAGCCAGTTGTTAACTTGGAAAAAATCTGTCTACTCCTCCTCCCATCCTTCCCCATCACTGRCAGGATTGAGGAGAAACTCTGCTCCTCAGAGGACAAATGAAAAAGCAAGCTTTTTTTTTTTTTGGGGGGGGGTCAATTTTCATTTTAAAAAACAAAGGTTTTAATATCCAGACAATTTACTTAGCTCAGAGGCTTTCACAGAAAAACTTGTTACCTACTATGCATTTTGTTGTCATGAAGATATATTAAATACTATTAATTGTGATGCCTTCCTATTATGTTCTTTGGAGAYTCGCCACAAACACACTTTCGCTCAACCTGTATTATGCTGTGAACCTTGGAGGCATTTTAAACAACTCTTGCAAAATTCATGAATGTGAAAATGAGTCTATCTTTATTTCCATCATCTTGTAGGGCTGGACAGCCTGCCTGAAACCCAGCTCAGTTTCAGGGCAGATCCCTAGCAACTACTACATCTCAAACCAAGCCACCAAGCCCCCACCTGAGCCCAGATGATTACCATGCTCTATGTGCACCTTCCTTCTGATGAATATAGCCTTATGGACATCTCATGCATTATTTACCAGTGTATGCTTATTATGACTGCAATGATTTAAGACAGTTTGTTACAGGCACAGCTCTGAGTGATTGCGATCAATAGAAGAAACAAGAACAAGCCAATTTGCATGRAACAACAATCCTGGTCCTTAGGGGCTATACTTCCCTGATTAACCCTTCCTCAACCCCACTGCAGGAAAAAAAAAAAGCATACTTGTTAGTGAAAGAGGCAAGTAGTTAATGACCTCCATCTCCTGCACTCCCTACTGCAGTCTAGGATGAAGAGGCTATGCAACTCCCCTTGCTACTTCTTGGGGCTACGTCATGCTGACATAGCATTTCTTATTATAGCTAAGTCCAAAGTACACATAAATATGTCACGCCTCCATCTCCAGGCTCCATATGTAGAAGCTCCATCTCTTCTCCTACACATGGATCTAGAAACAGAGATGCATTTGCTGCTAATTGTGGAGATCCCAGGTTCAGTCTCTAGGAATGACCAAAGCAGCAGATAAAAGACAATTACTGCAAACAAGTAGCTGGAGACCTTCTGTGGGAAGGTCAACAAGAGCTTTCTCAGTGGGAACCAGAAGGAAGGGGAGATGTGGAACAGCTTGCCATTTCCCAGGCTTAAAGGGGAATGGAGAAGCCCCAGCTCTTTGCATTTGATACTTCCCAATAAATGGGCTTACRGCTCAGCACTTGGTGTGTGCCTAGGAGCTGGATCAGATCTCTGAACGAGCCAGAGTGACATCATTGTCATGTCCCAACAGAACAACGTGAGGTCTCAGGTGCCAGAGTCCTCACCTCTGTACTCTAGGGAACAAAGAACTGTAACCCCTCCTACCCTCTGGGTAGGGTGGTCTAAACAGAGTGGTTCTAAGAGCAGTCCATGATGGACTCTACTCTAGCTTTGTCCTGAAGCTCCTTATAGGAGGCAAGTCTGGAGATGTCTCTGTCTGTCAGCTACACTACTGATCTCAGTCAGGCACCTTGCTTTTACACGGGAGCTTTGGATCGGACCCTGCAGGCAGGAAGCATATTCATTACTTCAAAGAGGAAGCAAACAGGATGTCTGGACAAAGCACCAAATAAAAGGCTAATGATACAAATGGATATTTAATACAATGACTTCCTCCAATTATCCTATAAGGAAACACTCCAAATGCTGTCCCTTTTGTACATCCTGCATCACTGCAGCACATTCCAGAATCCTGGAGGGAATTTTCCACATTGCACACCAGTAAGCRAGGGCCCTGCTCTCACCTGTTTTCTACAGATGTGAAAGCAAGGTGAGCACAGACTAAGTGAACTGGGGTCCCACGCTAGCGTGACAAGCGTCAAGTGGGCTGCCCAACTACTGGAGCAGCCTTCCTCCCCCTCCTCACCTGTTCAACATGCCCAGCATGTGGAAGAGGGTMTTACTCTTGCATTGTAGTAATGGATGGGAAGAGACAAAGAAAAAGTTTCYAGAGTTGTGACCCTGATCTAATGACAGGGAACGATGGTTGCTTTTGGTTAAGCTAAATCCAAGCCCGCATAATGGGCCGAGAGGCCCCATTCATTTCTTACAGCTGATCAGAAAGCAGAGGGCATAGGGAGAACAAACGGAAAGGAATTAAGATTCAGCTCTTCACTGCTGGAAAGAGAAACCTGAAAAACTTCTGTCCAGAAATGACTTGTGATTCCTCTTTGATTTTTAATGCTAAAAATTCAGGTGAGAAGTATATGTTGTTAATGACTACAAAAATGATATCATTAAGAACACAAAGCTGAATGATYAAGAAGTTTTTCTGCTTTAAACTCCTAGGTTTTGTTACAGTTATTTCGTTCCAACACCTTGCAAGCATTTTGTTTATACGACATCTTTGTTAACATTTTGATTGAACTAATAAACATTTTTAGGCAACCTGCTTMTCAACAGCCAAGGAAGACCTTCCTAGCAAAATTGTAACAGGAACTTGGCAACTGTAAGAATTCCAAGGTAAGGAAAAAAGTAGAAGAAAATAAAGGAAATTTCCTCATAACCTGAGCAGTCATTAACCATTTAAATAACATTAAATACATAAATGAAGATAAAACTAATCAAGCAACAAGTTTYATTACAGATTATTTCCAATGCACTGTCCTTAAATAAGGGATAGGTATAGTCTGGGAGAGGTAGAAATATTTTACAATGCCTTTTGAAATCTTACACAACTTATACCTGAAAATCCCTGTTTTTTGAGATAGTCCAAAATAAGTTAAAATATATATATATATACACACACACACACATAAATATCAATCTCCCTCCCTCACACACACAACCCATCTTTATTTCCTAACAGCATCCCTGGGAGAAAACTTGTTTTCCTGATGCAATAAATTTATTTTTTCAGAGATAATTTGGACCAGTACAGCCACCATTACTGATCATCAGAACTCATTATCTTTAGACATGGTACTAGTTATTGTTACTCCTGTCAGTGATGCAACAGCARTTTTCTACCCATCTTGAGTTGTTCCTAAGCTCCAGGGAAAGGAGCTCATTCAATCCCATCTTTTCTGCAGAGCTTTTTTTTTTTTTTT
>NW_028186401.1:3832734-3852846 GCF_003343005.1 Rhea americana
CTAGTTAGTTTTTCATTTTAGGCCAAGCAAAATAACTTTTAGGGATGAGATAAGGCAGAACTTGATCCTGCATTTACCACTCCCACTGCAGCAAAGGCCGAGCTCAGACCTCTGGGAGAGCTTTGCTGTCTCTCTGCACACAGGTGCCTCTGCAAAGGCAACACGCCCCAAAGGGCTAACACTTCTCCTCAATTCCTTTCCCAGAACGATAAAAGGAACAAACTGGGCTCATTATTCAATAGCTCAGAGTTCCCTATTGATTCCCACCAACCGCTGACATTAAGACATTACAGTTACTTGCAATCAGCTTTCACAGTGGAACAAGGTTCCTGACAGCAACCTTAGCAGGCAGGGGGGAAAGCTCGTGGTCCTGTTACCTGTTCTGGCAGASCAACACCAATAGAGGCTTCAAGATGCATGATTAGAGAGCAGCTTTGCTCAGAATCAAGGCCTTCATCRCTCACAGGAATCCCAATCCACACCACCTCCTCCAGCCTGAGTAATAAATTCCTCCTCCTTCATAAATGACCCCTTTCAACAGGCAGCAGCTGATGTTCTTCCACTTATTAGCACCCACCTCCAGCTGCTGGCTGTTAATGCAGCAGGGGAGGTGAAGTGTCACTGGAGTCTCCCAGCTTAGCAGCAAGATTGGACCTGCCCTTCTCCAGCTGCATCCGTTGTGCTTTTGGGGTTGGGCCAGGCTCAAGACAGAGGATCTGACAGGGTGGAAAAGGAAATTCTGCACATTCCTCATCCGTAGCCTACATGCCAAGTGAAATGCAGCGATGAGCAGCCAGRCTGGAGTGCTTGTCTTGGGCTTCGGTCTAGCTGTAAAAATTGCAATGCGTTTGAAACAAGGTTGTTGAGTTGGGTCCAAATAAACCAGGCCGCCTGGGGTTATGAAATCATTCGTCCTTCAGTACTAATACAACAGGTGAAATGTTAGGAGGAGCATAAATCCAGGGATACACCCTTCAAAGACTGTATTCTGGATCAAGAAAAACACCTGCCCTGAAATGTTCGAGCATGTGATTTTAATTTTCTTTGACCTTTTTGTCTCTCTTTAGCCAGGCATAAAAATATCTCCCTCAGAAAAAATTCTGCCGGGAAAGGATGGTCCTTTTTCCYAAGTCCTTTTTAAGAGAAGAAAGTTGCTTGTCTTCCAAAAGTCTGCTGCTAACAACAGGCAATAGATAAACTGCCTGTCTGGAGTCTGCTCCGCAGAGGGAATTCTGGTAATGCCCCTCCATCTGATACTAACCATATTCTAACACAATTGTAACAAGACTGAAGTGTAACAACAGGAGAATCCAAAATAAATGCAATGCAATCCTCAAAACTAACACTCGGAAAATTCATCTTTAGGTCCCCCCTCTCCTTCCTTTCAGTGCGTTATTAACTATGAAAATGGAAGTCTCCCAAAAGCAGGGTCGTGGCTGCTGGTCACAGTGTCCTGATAAATGCTGGTGTGGGTATAGTTTCCCTGCTGCTTTATAGCCCTTTCTGCTTTCTGGGCTGCTTTGGGATTTTACTCTATCCCCCAAACACACCCTAACCTCTCATTTTTAGCTCTGTTGTTTCATCCTCTAACACACTGTGGAGTTTGCTCACATGCCGCTGGTCCAGGTCACATCTTCCCCGAACTGTCCTCTCAGGTGGGAATTATAATCCCACAGTGTACAAGACCTTAAAAAACTTTCAGGATGAGGGACCTGGAGCCAACATCACTCGGGAAGAAAGATGTAGTATTATCTGTGCCTTCCCAGCTTTCCCTGGCCCTGCAGCCAAGCAGTCAGTACTGCCATGGCACATCCTGCTCAGCCACTCAAGAATCCTGTCCATTGCGTTCCTTGTGCCGTCCGTGGTTGATGACTTGGGTGGGACATCCTCTCTGGTCCAGCGCAGGSTGGAAAGAGCTTTTGGCAGGTCTAAGTCCAGACGATTCTGGCAAAGCTACCTCTGATTCAGCAACAATATTGGGTCTGAGAGCTTGGCTTTTGAAAAATCGCCAGCTTTGCTAAAATCACTAAGGAAAAGAATACGGCTGGGAGAATGTGCCAAAAGTGAATGTGAAACAAACTGCTCAAAAGATTCCTGCAGGAAGCTGGTCAGGCTGTACTGGCATTGTCCACACAATGTTTTCTTCACCACAAAAGCAAAGTTTCTGCCATTGCTACCACTAATTTTACTCTGCTGCTTGTAAAACAGCTCCTGTCTTTGTAAATCTGTTTCCTGAAAGGGGCTTATAACCGTCCCATTTGCTCCAAGAGTGCAGGGCTCTCTTCAAATCGTATAGCAGGTGAGCAACCCAGTCCACTCGGTGGTCACTTCCTGTTACTGCTAATGCAGATAAAGTGTTCACATCTGCTCTGAGGAAGGTAGAGGAAGGTCTTTGGACACAACTCCAGCATTGCCACCATCCAGCAGTAGAGAGAAGGGTGAACTGGAGGGATGGAAAGCCACGAGGAGCAGTATCTGAAGCACCGTCAGCAAGGGGGTCCTCATGAACTGCCCCATGCCCCTGATGTGCCAAGCAATCAGCACTCAGCTCAAAGTCACGGTCCTCCTGACCTCAGCCCCACAAGACCAACCTAAAATTCCTGGATAAATATGACCAATAACATCTTTTGTTCCACGGGTACAGTGGAAACCTCCTCAGTAAGGGTAGTGCTTGTGGGTACAGGAGACCTGCTGAATTGATGCAGAGGTTGGACCTTCATTAAYGCACATGGAATCACAAGACCAACAGCTTTACTTCCGCAATTCTTCCAGGAAACATGTGTGGTTCAGAAACAGCCTTGCAGTAGATGTGCTGAGGGCAAACAACTGCACTCATTTTAAAACACTTCGCAAATAAGACTACGATAACATGGACTGAACTGAATGTCCTAAGAGAGTTTTTCCATTCCAGTGTCCTGTTCTCCTGTTCCTTTGACCTTGCTTTTCTAACATTGACACATACCACACATTTTTCAAAAAACAACCAGCAAAATGGGATATTTCACTGCATTTGATCCTCCCTGAGAGAGATGAGAACAGAAACTCCTTAATGCATGTTAGTCCCATGACTAGAGCACTGCTGAAAGATAGCTGATACTTGGGATAAGAGCAGTTGCAGGGGGCAGAAGATCCTCTGGTCCAGTCAAAGCTCCCCCATYCCACCTCAGCAATGGCTGCATATCCACAGCTGGTGAAGCAATTTCCAACTATAATTTATCTACCATAAACAGATATTTAGCAGGGTTCATTCATGATATCAAAGCAAGCAGCACCATGATTCAAACACCCTGAGCTGCGTAACGTGTGTCACATTGTGCATGAAAGGTGGCCAGGTGGTTTGGGTGACGGCCAGCTAACACACAGTGCTCTGTGTGCACAGGGTCATATCCCCTCCTTACCAGAAACCCTTGTGCCTTTGCCTCAGAAAGAAGCTAGAAGGATGCAACTCCTTGTATCCATGTGAACTTCCTGAGCCAGTTGTCTAGGAGAGAAGAAAGCCTCCACAAACAGCATGATTCATTATTTAGCCCAAATAAGCATAATCTGCATRAAGGGTGACACCTCTACTGGGAGAAGCAGAGTCAGGCAGCAGAARTTCCCACCCTGGGGCTGGAGGCAGATGGTGGCAGCAGTTGCCCAGGCTGTGCACAGGCTTGTCCTCCTTTCTGTCCTTTGACCTGCACTTCCGCAGCAGCCRTGCAGTGTCTGCTAGCATTCAGGCAGCCCACCTCCTGTTTCCATTAACCCCTGGCAGAGGTGATGATGAGCTGAGAACCAAGTTGGCTGGGTTGTGTGGCTGGTGCTCAGCAAGGAAGGCAGCAAGTTGCACTCAGGCATCAGCAAAAGGAGAAGCTGGGTCAACAGTTATCGACAGGGGAAGGATTGAAACAGAAACTTGACGTATGCTTGCTGTTTTGCCTGGCTCTCAAGCGCCACAGCTTTTGTCAGCCAAGGTGACACCAAAGAGCAAATACGCTTGGGCTTTCCAAAGCACTCAGTGCAAAGCAAAATAGAGCTGTATTTGCCTCAGTGGTGAGATGAAAGCCATGGGGCCACTCAGGCCACATCCCCTGCAGCCGTCACCATCCCGAGTCAGAGAGACTCAAGCCAACATTGTTGGTTATGGTTRTTACTGTTGGTTGCAGTTATGGTACTCAGAGGTCTATTTTTTTTCCCCCCTCCAAAACAGCCCATATCCCCCGGCCTCCCCATCTCTCTTCAGCCACAAAAGCTGACACCATCAGCAGAGAACAGGTGGCTGCAAACAAGTCCTTTTCCTTTGATGTCCCCACCCCAGATTTCACTGAGCTCAAAGGGACAGAGGCAGGGTCTATTACAACTCTGAGGTCTCCGGCTTTGCCCTCTGGGTGGGGATCACTGAGTCCTGCTCCCTGCACGTGTCCCTTTTGCAGTCGTCCCAGGCTGGCTCCTGCCATGAGACTCCTCCAGCACAGGCCCCCGCACAACGGCTCTGCCCCTCGCGTCTGGGAGGCTGCTCAGATGACCCTGTCCCCATGGGACAGCGTCAAAGCTCACCTTGCTCTGCCTTCAGCGGATGTGATCATTCAGCACGGAGAAGAGACATTTTCAGGATTTCTCTACTGAGTCCAACCTTGGAAAAGAATAAAATACAAGGGACCTCCCTTCCAAATGACACTGTGGAGAGCTCAGTGCTCCTAGACAACCCTGCCCTGTGGGTGAAATCTGGAGTTTTAACACAAAAATAAAGGGAAAATGTCCTCTCTCTATCTGGGATTTGCAATATGCATACTTACAGAGTTTGGATTATCTCTCTTTTATTCCTTTCTTTTTATGGAATTTATTGTTAGCATCAGAGAATAAATTTCACTTTTGCAACACTGCCAACTGCAAGGCACTAGGCTTTGGTTTAGGGAAAGCCTGTTCCCCATTTTTCAAAATAAATGCTGACACCGAACCTAACGACAAGTTGCTGTACAGTTGTTCAGGGTGGACAGACAGATGGACTAAATCTCACTCTTGCACATGCATATTTCAGTCCAGCAGCAGTCAGTCAGCCTAGCTTGACCGTAGATGTATTTGTCATGTAAGAACTTGAACAATAGAAAAGGGCATAGATTTGCCGTTATCCCGGAAAGCACAGATCCAGCCTCTCCGCCCTGTAACTGTGAATTTCCAAATGCCACCAAGAGCAAATTGAGGATTAAAAGGACCCCRCAGTCCCTACAATGTCCTGCTTTGCTGTGGGCATTGGGGCTGAGAGCTCTCCATCTCTTTGTCTCAGACCTGGACTTTGGCAGGTGGTGAGCCCCTTGTCAGAGCAGACATCAGCTTTCCTCGCCATCCTGCAAGCATCGGGCTTGCTGATGAATATCCCTTGGAATTGGGGATTCTCAAGACCAGCCTTCCAACGGGAGAAACTTGCTGGTTTATTCCAACAAAGATGCTAATACAAGGGACTTTGTGAAAGGCGAGAAATTCCCATTGTTGTTCAGAAGCAATTTGTAGCAGATTTGGARCCTTTGAAAAGATGATGTGCTGGTGGCTGGGTTTGGATAATACCCATCCCTGATACTCACAGCTGAGCATTCTTCCCCTCCATATGCCTCAGCACTGCCCAATTTGTATTCTCATGGCGAGGAGGCGCTGGAGCGGAGCGGCGAGCGCCGGCAAGCCGAGAGGAGGGCGGCTGGCTCCCAGGACCGGGGGTCTGCGATGCACCAGCCCCTGCTCCAGCCAGGGGTGACAGGGGTGGGGGGTGACATCATGGCTAGCTGAAAGAAGTACTTCAGCAGAGAGGGTTTTTTAGATGGCTTAAGCTGGCAGTGTTAAYCTTTTTGTATTTCTCAAGGGTCTTCGGGTGATTTTGCTGGGCAGCCAGCCCTGCCCATCATGAAATTTCACCCGTTGCTGGGACATGCAGTGCCGGGAGGAACAGACGGGTGAAGACTTTCGCTCAGGCCGGCGTGCTGAATCAGCTGTGGTTTCAGATGTCTTGCCTCCCATTTTGAGTCCTAACCATTGGTTTCCTTTGCTTTTCCAAGCCTCTGTTTTAACTGGTCAATATATCGTTTGGCAGCCTCATTACTCTTTCGATTTAGATCATCAACTCTGGAAGTGATTGAGACTGAAGTTGACACARTATCTCCAGCTCAACACCAAAATCCCTACCTGAATTACATCCTTCTCTTGCAATCTCCCTTCAAATGTAGCCTTTGGAAATGAAGATCACACAGGCATCATGCTCGTAGCTCACATGAAGCACCCAAAGCGGACCAAATTATCTAAGGAGGCTTAGGGTCTCCAAAACCCTTGGCAGCTGATGCTTCATGAACCTTGTAGCAAGACTTGTCTCTAATGCATTGGTCTCTGCAGGAAACCTAATCAGCATGATAGCAATGAAACCCTATATGAAACCCTAAAAGTGCAAACTGCAACTTAAATTCGCTTAAAAACCAAATGCCTCCCCAAGCTACTCTCTGCAGATTGCTCTAGGAGAGATAATGATATCAAAATGTTTCTCTAATCTAACAGCTGCCTGGAAATGGAGGCAGAGKTCTGAGCTGCAGTGAGGGACCACTTTGGATGAGAGGGCTGACCTTACGTCCTTTGCTCCTTCCACCTTGTAGCATAAAGTTTAGCAGTGACAGCAGAAGCCTGGAGCAAACCGGGCTTCGACCGAGAAGGCCGGATGCATTTGACTCCTGTCCATCTCTCTGTCTCTGTAGCTTTATCTSTGTGCAACCTGGCACTGAATTTAAGGTTTCCTGTGAATTGCAAAGCTTAATTGAATTGCTGTAACTGATAGGGTTTGATCTACTGTAAATGTTATGTTAGGGCCCTCTCAGCCAGTGGTTTCTACATGTGCTTAATTTTAAACATGGGCTAGCAGCGCWGAACCCAGGGGACTGCTCCTCGGCTTACAGCAAATGCTTGAGGTCAGATGGTTTAGAAGCACTGGTAGRGAGGAAGAATATTTCCATTTGCTTGGATTGTTCCTTAGTCCATTGACCAGTGCCCTGCTCAGGAGAGGACACCCTGACCAGGCTGGAGCCCAGAAACGCTTGCTGTTCTACATGGAGACGAGCACTCCCCTTGGTGCGGACTGCCTCGTTCCCCGAGGTGTGAAGGTCAATAGCCTTTTCCATGGCATTGTCACACCTTGCAGCATCAGTGAACTCTTAGCACGGCAGAATTATTATTCCTTGCTTAAGTTCTGTGTTGAACCTAAATAATTTCTCTAGCAACACCTGCAAGCATATTTTTGTTTCTCAGTTGCTGTGCTGTGCCTTTGCTATTCAGGCTCCAGGTGAACCAGTAACATTTCTTGATGCCTAAAGCAAATGTAAGTTTAGAAGTTCTAGGCAGAAGATTCTTAATATGTGTCTGCAAAGGAAAAAGAGAGGCTTGGTCCTCAACCAGAGCAGCCGATACGTCTGGGAGAGGTTGCTTCGACACGCATTTTGGCCTGTCACGGTCCCTCATGTGACCAGACCGCACATGAGGATTGTACCGAGCCGGAGAGCAGCGTCGCCTAGGCTCAGCTTTACATACTGAAATAGGTTAAATTGAACTGTAAAAGCCACTGAGTGAGGATTACAGAATCTGTTTGTGATCACAAAGCACTACATAATTGTAACTATATACCGTTTGTTTTCTTATCTTACTTGTAATGTTGATCTGAATTTCAATGAAAAGGGGGAACAATGTTTTCTATATATTTTGACCAGTTCTGAAGTAATGTTTTGCGTTATCTACTTGGAAAGAATAGCAATATTAGTTCAACACCCCCCTCCTTTTTTTAACATGAAAACAGAATGAAGATGCTACATTAGCTTTTCTTTCTATTTGGATGCATTTCCTACATGGGGCTCTGAATTGTGGAGTTCTTTCTTTTTCCCTGGTCCTTGTATAGGATGGGGCCTTTTTACCTACTTCCCAAATAAAATGGGGAAAGAAACAGAAAGCAACTAATTGGACTGAAATGTCTCAAACAAGGCGGCCATGCGCAAGCCAAAGAAACATGTAAAATTCAGAACAGAGACGTAACGATGTATGTTGAGTGCATCTCTGCACCATGGCATCTACCAGGAGAAAGGAGAAAGGCTCCGACCTGAACAGACCTGGGACATTCCCTTGGAACAGAAAAGTTCACCCCACAAGAGAAAGCCACCACTTACTGTGGAGATCAGCTCTCACTCCCTCGCGTGAATATCATGGCACAGATATAAATAGCTTGGTGGCAATTGGACTGTCTGTGAGGAAAAATACATCTCTGCTGCCTGCCCTCACAAGCCCTTCCTCCTCATGATCACATCTCATCACATCATCATCAGATCACATCTCCCTGACACATGCTTCAGATCTGCAGTTTAGGCTGTTGGGGACCATTTTCTGATGTAGTGCCTGATGCACCTGTTGCAATGAAGGAGATGGAAGGAAGGACGGCCATCAGACAGGCGGACCCCCAAGGGTGTTCTGGAGCACCACTGTCAGCCACAGCAGCACAGTTGGGTTGTCATCTCCTCCTTCCTGTTCCTGTTCCATATGGTGCCATCATTCCTGCCTGCAGAATAAAAAAGACATGGGAGACGTTTCCACCAGAAGAAAATCAGTTTCCACCAATTACTTCTCTCTGCTTGCTAAAGAACCTTCCCCTCCCTTTCAGGGCCCCTGTAGCTTTCCTTTGTGCCTGTTCTAGGATGAAAAGAGGTAGTCATTGATTGTATTAATAATTCAGAGCTTAATCTCACAGACGGGTGTTCACGGCCCATGAGGTGGCAATCTTTCATCTTGAGTTCAGAATCAACCAAATCCTTTAGAGGTCAAGGACAAGAGCTGTGGCACGGAACATGCCTTCAAAATAATAGGCTTAAAAAACTCAGGTGTGGGTGGAAATGGCAAAGGAAAAGTCCTTATCCTCTGCACTCTCCATGGCCTGTGCAGCTTGAACCAATAATATCCACAAACCCCTGAAGGTGACTTCCATTAACTTCCGCGAGCTATGGAGTGATCCATGCTGTGCTGCACAACCCGTCAGTTGCCCAGGTCGCCCGCACACCTTCTGCTCCTCAGGACAGCCACCTGCCTGCTGACGACAATCTTGCACTACCATCCCTCTTCTCCCACGGCCAAGCTCCTCCTTTAACTGCCTATTCATTTGTGTAGGCTTAATCTTTTCTGGAAGGACAAAGTGTACAAGCACTGTTTGCTTTCTTTGTTTTGTGGCCAAGTAGATCCTTGTGTGAGGAGCGTGCCGAATTCATCTTTAATGCAAGTAGGTGAAACTGGTCACAAGCGCTAATTTGGGGATTCCCAGGATAAGGAAAGAAAAGAGAAAGCAAAATAATGTCTTTACTTTTCCTCTGGCTGTACTTTACACTGCGGGGGCAAATCTATGCCCTTGCTCTCAAAATCAATGCAAAAGGTGAGCAGTCCATTCTCCATCGAGTCCTTCTTCTCTTCCACAGCTCCGTCTCCATCTGCTGCATCTAAAGTAATGAAATGGTAGCTGTGTTTTGTTCTTAACGCCTGGGGCCAAGCGCACACGGAGGAGAGTCCTCTGAGGTGTGCCTTTACACCTACTTTACACCTTGCTGGCTGTTTATGGCAGAGAAGGCAAGGTCAAAGACATGCACCTTGCACTTGGAACTGAAGGTGCCAACTCCTTGTGTGATGCCGAAGATTAACAGCATGCTGATAAGGGCTGGGGGAAGTGGCCAGCGGAGACTTCTGAGCGTTCCCTTGGCGGAGGCTGTGCCTCGCGGTGGGTACTCACTGCTCCAGSCAGCGCTCAATTTGCCCAACGGGGAGTGAACTCAACACCAATTTACTGCTGCCGTGATGCTCTGCCGCCATAGTTACCAAGGCATTTTTAGTGCCCCTGTGCATCAGCATTTCTTTGTCTTGTGCTTTGTCTTCTCGGGGAAACGGCTCCACCAAATAACCAGGGAATATGTATTTGTGGCAGGAATTCTCCTCCCCTCCACCCCACCATGGTAACTCAGGCCCCAAGTGTTCACATTAGTAACGCTCCAGCATACAGTATTTTACAGCGTGGGACTCAAGCCTGTCCCACTGTGCACACCTGCAGAAACGCCTGTGCTCGCGACCGCGTCTCCCCCTTCCTCTTTGTTATGTTCACTTGGGTCTTCTCTAACCAGCAAGTTTACCTTCTTCAAGGCAGGGTTTGTATTTGATTTCCTGTCTGTACAGCATCCCAGGCTGGACGGARGCAGCTCTGTCTATACTATTGTATCCAGACACTATAGTATCCAGAACTATAAACTGATTTGCAAATAATTATTACAGAAGGACACTATTCTTTATATACCAGATAACTTATCTGGTGTACATCAAACTTCTCCCCATCTTTTCTCTGCTCTTTCTTTACCAGTTCGTCCACAAATATATTGTTCCTTTGTCAGTACTATATAAGCACAGTATCCACATTTAAGAAAAAGACCTCTCTGATGTCAAGTTTTCTATAGCAGGGCTGCTTAGATTTGTTATGATTAGATCACATCCATTTTCTAATTTGTACCTAACATGCACACAGATCCCTCTTTAAGCCTTAAGCCTGAGCTGTAGTGGTGCATTTTCTCTTTGCTGCCAGCTTAAGCCACGGAGAGCTGCTGGGTGCTCTGTGCAATTGCTGCCCCTTGCACTGCAAAAAAAAGAGAAGGAGGAGAAAGAAACACTTGGCAAACGGCTGCCGTTATGCATGCACTAAGGCGCATTTAGTGCGTTTGTGGCTCTGYGACTGCAGTAATTAATTGTGCATCTGACACTCCAGCTCGCACRGCCTTGCACCCAGAGCTTGCCCACCGCAGCAGCAGAAATGCAAGCACCCGGGGGAAGGTGCCTCCCACCAATGGGAGGCTGATGCCAGTTCCATGGGAGCCGGGTGCTCGGCCCCAGCTCGCGCCGGGGGCTCGGGGTGGCTGCAGGGGTACCTACCCCGGCCGCCAGTGCCCTGCAGCAGCTCCTCTCCCCTCGCCCGTGCCCAGCCTGGCCGCACCGTCCCCACCGAGGTGCTCGGGGCGCCCCGACACGCGTCCTTGGAAGGGGGGAGCCCCCAACACCCGCTGCCCTCCGTGCCCCCCGCTGCAGACGGAGCATCCCCCCCATCTCCTCCCCGCCCCGGCCCGCTCCCTGCACACGGAGGGGGCGGCGGGTCCCCCCGGCCGGGGCTGCGCCGCCCCCCCCCGCCGGGGCCGGCTCCCCGCGTCCCCGCCGGGGCGGAGGCAGGGATGCGGGGCGGGAGGGAGGGGACCTCCCTATCTGCCGCTATCGCCTCCGCCTGCCTCTCACACGCTCCGGGCGGGCGATGCGGCTCCCCGCGTCCCGCTGAGCGAGGCCGCGCTGCACCCCGCCGGCGCAGCCCTGCGCAGGGCACGGGGGGCCGCCTGCGCGCCGGCCGCGCGCTCTTCTCCCCCGCCCCAACCATCCCGCTTCCCCCCCTTTTTTTTCATTTTTTTTTCTTTTCCTCCCCCCTCTACTGGAAAAGCAGCCGCCGCTCCCTGCACTACCCCCCGCGGCGGGCTGGCGAGGCTGATGCGGCCGCTAAGGTAAGCGGGGCGCGGGGCTGCTGCGCGGGGCTGCTGCGCGGGGCTGCTGCGCGCCTCCGCGGCTCCCCGCGCGGCCGGGCCCGCCGGCGGCTCCTCGGGACCTGCCGAGGCTGCGGCTCCCCGCTGCCACCGGCCTCCTCCCTCCCACGGCGTTTCGGCRAGAAACCTCGGCTCCTCCCGGCTGCTCTGCCCGATCTCTCCGCGGCCGCCTCAGCGCTAGCCCGCCGTGCATGCGCGTCTTTATTTATCCTCCCTTTGATGGTTGCCACTGAAAATGCACCCTCCTGGGCTAAATCAATGCAATGCAATGCATTGCAAGGCCACTCATCTAAAATAATAATAATAATAATAATAATAATAATAATAATAATAATAATAATTCCCCCGCACCACCGTCGCCCTCCGCCCCCAGCATTTCTCCTTTCCCCTTGCAGAGCTCCTAACGGGGCTGGTCGCTATGACACAGAGTGGCGAGGCTTGGCGGCGGGGATGCCCAGATTTCTCCCCAAATCCTGCGGGCTCAGAACCGGGGGGCTCCGCCGGCCCGGGCTGTGACAGCTGCGCGGCCGCGGGGGAGCGCGGGGAGCCGCGCGGGTCGACGCCTCGCTCGGGGGGGGTGGGGGGAACACTCGTCTTCGCTCCCTGCCTCCCCCTGAACCGGCTCCGCAAATAGCCCAGTAACCTCAGCTAGAGGGGGGAGAAAAAAGGAGGAAGCGGTGTAATGCGGCAGAATATCACCCCGAGTCAGAACATTTTGGAGGCACCAGCTAGAATAACCTCTGTCGAGTCTCGCTCGCACTCAGGGACCCAGATACTATATACATTTAAGGCATCCAGGTTGTGTTTGCAAGACAGGTGCTTTTTGCTCTGGTGGTGGTTGTGAAGCAAGAGATGAAAGTTTGGTGTTGTTTTGATGTGATTCTTGATTGCTGCCTGTTGGAGTAATTGCATCGCAATTGCTCGGAGGTAGAATCAATTTCCCCAAATTGAGATTTTAATGAGAGCTTGCAAGCTGCTGTTATGTCATGTGGTTTAAGGCGGCATTGGATTGCATTTATTTTATAAATTGGATACTTTTGCAAATGGTTTAGGGATAATAGCACCACCCAGCGGGAACGAGAGCCCCGAGCTGTACTTAATCCRGACAGAGAGCACACGCACCCGTCCGAAAGCTGCTCCCTGTTCAGAAACACCTCMGCAGCAATCCAGTGTCGTTTGCTGAAATACCTACAGATGTGCTGGATTCAAGATTTTTGCTATTGCTTTTCCTCATAAGAAGGAATGTCTCTGTCCTAGGAGATATTCAGGAAAATGTTTAAAATCGGCTGATGTCGAGGTCCTTAGCATTTTGTAACTGAGAGGACAGGAAAGGCACCCGGTGATGGATTATATTTCTAGCCATCGCTGTCAGGAATTGACACAAGCGGATGCTGGCAAGGTGGTAGGGATCAAAAAGCTTTTTCCATGAGGATCCTTYAAGCTCCCCTTCCTCAAAGTGCTCAAGATCTAGATTGCAAACACTTGCTTTTGCCATCACGCATTTTTCAGTAACAGCCGTGTTACCTTTAAAYGAGGAGACCCAGGAGATGTCCTTAGCTGACCGGTTGGAGACAGGGAAAATTATGCAGCTACGTTTGTACTATTTCAAGACACAAACAGTTTTTAAAAGCAGCAGAGAAGAATGAGGTTGCCCTGTTGTCCTGCTACACAAACTGGTTTCTGTCTCTGCTGATAAACATACAGGTCTCTGTGRTTCTTCTGTGCTGTTTATTTTTTGGCAGTTCAGACTTATCTGTCCTTTCTGCTGAGCTGACATTTGGCCATTCGAACGTGCTCTTGGGCACCTCCCGGCCCATGTATTTTTTTAGATGGGAGTTCAGACATGAAGAAGGTACAATGAAGAGATGTTGCTTGGCATTTATTTCTAAAAGGCGACTGGGCCAAGAAGACCAGCTCCTTGCAGAGGGCCAAACCCCCAGAAGAGGAGTCCTAGCCAGTCCCCTGACCTGCAGGACAAGGAATGGCTACGAGCTCCCTTGCATGAAAGCCGAGCTCACTCCACAAGGCATTGCGAGCAATCGAAATGGGGAGAAAGCAACGAATGCCACCAGTCAAAAAAGCTGACATGATGAACCCTATTTGTCTGAAAATATCTCCTGTTTTGCTTTGCTTGCTGTCACGGGTGAGACTGGAGGTTTTCTACCACCCCTTCTTCCCTATCCCTTGTTTAGCCTGGTCAGTTTTGAGCATTTAGATGTGACTTCTGTGTCCAACTGTTTGGAGCGGGCACTGTAAAGAGAGAACCCAAAGTAGAGTTACCAGCAACTTCTTTTAGGGAAGCTTTTAATCAATCACTCTCTGTGGATGGAAAGTTGCAGGTCAAGAAAGCTTTTTTAATTATTTTATTTTTTATTTTTTATTGCTGTTATATACCTTCAACCCAATGGTCTCTCTTCGAATAGCCAGACTGGCGAGTCTAACGTTCACAGAGGCAGCTGTGGGCAGGTTCGTTACCTGAAACAGTGAACCAGCTTCTCCACACTTTGCTAGGCCGTAGTCTGTCTGCCTTCAAAGCCCAGCTCCGTGCCATCACCTCCACCTGCCCCATTAAGTTACTGCAAAAATTATGTGTAGGGCACTACTGAGGCCCCTGGCAGACACTTTCTCTACCCAGGATGTGTTGTGGAGGAAGACAGGCTAGTAAAGGAGCTTTTTTAGACACTTACTGAGCAACTTCAAGGCACACAGCAACATATAGGAGCATAAAGCTGTTATCTGACAGCTACAGGAGAGTTTCTGCTGTCAGCAGGGAAAATTGTAAAACGGTAAATAATTGAATGATGAGTAAAAGGAAGGTCTTTAAAATGAGCTGCAATGTTTTCCACTATCACAGACGTGAGGTGTGGCAGTTATTGCAAAAAGATGATTTTTTTTTCTTCTTGTTTGGAAGTTTTTTCTCTAATATGGGAATCTYTCAGAACACAGGTGTTTGATTTTTCTTCCATGAGCACTTTGGAATCACTTGTCAGACCTCCCCAGAGAATAATTTAGGGTTTTCCACTCCAAACAGTAAGYGTTTTTCCTTTCTTCCTCCTTTAAGGAGTGGTCTGCTTTTCGCTGTTTAAACCAAACACTAATATAAAGCATTGCAGAACATTTCAGGATTAGCTTTCTGCACTGGCAATCACAGTTTATTCTGGCCAGGCYCTGAACAGAGTTCGTCTAAGCTCTTCGTCCTGAGGAACGTCAAATACAGATGACCACTGTTAAAATTGGTTCTTCATTTTGGCAGCACACCTTTGACAGGGCCTGCTTAGGTTAGACTTTGCTGGAACATACAGTTAAAGAGACGATCTCTTACTGGATATATAGCTGGACACCACAGCTAAGCARAATGAGGAAGGTGGGGTGAGAGGGGAGCAAGGAACAAATCTGCTAATCTGAGAACCAGTGTGCTACTTGGTATTTTCTAACCAGTTTTGAACTAGGCTCGGCAACCAGATAACCTTTTTCCCTGCAGTCTAGCACCTAGAATATTAAAAACAGACACCAACATTATTCGCTGATGGAAACTCTAGAGCACAAAATGAATCAGGACAGGTAGCGGGCACAGCCCCTCTCATCTCAACTGGTTTGCCACCAGCACCTAAGCACTGGGGTTCACAGGCTTCTTTTGGTGTCTGCGAAGCGGTGATTGTATTTTCTAATTCCATCAGTAGCAATAGAAATGCCCAGGAATATTTAATATGGATAATTCATAAGGATCTGATATAGGCTACAGGCTTGTGTGGTCCTAGATGTTAAGTGGCATTTTATGAGCGGCTGCAGCGTTGTACATTGCTGCGAACGTTCATGCCAGAGTTACTCTTCAGGGCTGATTCTCCATTCGGAAAAGCCAAGGAGCATTTTGCCATGGACTTCTGTGGGAAGACAGTTTTGCCCTCATAAACATATTTTGGGGATCATACAGGGCTCTGCAAACGTGTCTTAACTAAATTCCTCACCCCGCCGCACAGGAGACAAGCACTGCCTCGGTTTTTGCTGTGAGGACACTGAGGCGGAGAAGGCAAAGCTGCTTTCTGAAGATGTGTGGAGATAGCTGCAGGAAGAATTGCCACGCAGAAAGTTCACGGGAGAGTCAGGAGTAGACCTAGGAGTCCCGACATCCATTCCTCTAACTACTAGTTACAGTCCTCAGAAATACCCATATTTACTATTTTAGCCATGTAATTATAGGTACCGAATAATTCCATTAGGAAGGCTGTACGGGGAGGTATCATCTCTAAACCTTACGGTTCAAGCTAGACACACTCAGCAGCCTCCCTGAAGCCCACAGCCGTGCACRGTGTGACGCAGGGCAGAGGAGGTGCCGGGAAATATTCAGAAAAGCAAAATTCAGACAACCGATCCCCGTTGAATTTCCTCCGGGAGCCGTGCCCTTTCCGCTCATCCCGCGAACACCYCGGAGAACCGTATCGGCTAACGCCGACCGATTTCTCCTGATTCGTCACCTAGAAACTCAGAGGCCCGCTGCCCCCGCCCCCACCCCGCTTTAATGGCTTCAAGCGAGCGAATCGATGTGTAAGCGGCGCCGGCTGCTCCTTTGCCCCCTGCGCCGGGCGGCTGCACCCTGCGCCCGCGCGTGCCCGCGCCGAGGCGTTCGCGCCGGGCGGCCGCGGGGTGCGAGGGGCGGCGGGCTCCTTCGGGCGGAAAGGTGCCGCCTCGCTGCGGGTGGCGAGGGAGAAAGCAGCCAGCRCTTCGCTTTGTTCCACGTTTAGCAGCCTGGGCGTCTCCCGTGGGTGAAGCAGAGATACTGATTTCACACTGCGTATGTTTTGGTGGGTGATTTAAAATCCGAGGCTTCGATTCAGCTAATATCAGAAAGGTGAAGGTGATTTGTAAAACGTGGGAGCGAGATTTCAGAAACATACCTTATTTGGGGCTTTTCCCCGCTCCGCTGTTACGGTTTGCACACATCTGTTGTTTTCTCCAGTGAAATCCTCCGCTTTGGTCAATGCCAAAAACAGCAGTCCCTTTTGCAATGCATGATGCAACTGAGCAAAATCGAGGAGAAATTTTTTACGAACTGGAGCCACTGTCATCAGATCGTTGCTTTATGGCAGCACAGTTTTCCCTAAGCCAAAGGCAGAAGTTTCACAACGATCTTATATTAAAAATAAATAAATAAATAAATAAATAAATAAATAAATAAGAAGTCTTAACTGGATTCCGGTCTCACATTGCAATGTGCGAGTTTGCCACTGAACAGCAATGCCAAAGCAGGGCTTTAGGTCAAACAATCAAACCAGCCTCACAGCAGTTATTTAGCACCTGCATCTTAGCAGAAGTTAGTAATTCAGCTGTTGTGTGAGTTAAAAAGTAAATAGACCGTGCTATATGTCTTCAACCTGGGAAAGAGCTGAAGTGAGATCTTTGAGACTGAAATGAAAGCAAARCTTGCACTGCAGACAGACAAGAGCAAGAGGAGAGTTTGGGGGTCTAAAGCTCCTTTCCTTCATTCTCCCCCTGCCTAGACTCTTCCCAGCTCCTGGGTCCGCTCCCTTTCCCCCAGGCTCCTTCCAGCTCCAGCTGCCTACACGTCCCATCAGCGAGGTTTTCTTCTTGGGTGGTAGCACAGCTGGCAGGGCTTGGACRTATTTGCCCCTGTTTGACATCCCCCGCAAAGAGATGCTTGGGGTAGGCATTCCTCCCACGCTGCCTTCGCTACAGGTCTGGATCCAGCCTGCCAGCTTTCATCTCTTGCCCAGCTCGGCCCAGGTTGGCAGCTCTTCTGCAGCAAAACTGGCTTTACTGGACATCATCTGAGCGTAACTGTAGAGGGATCAGGACCAAGATGAAGCTCCAGTCAAGTTTTTTTTGGATCCCATATGGGTTGTGTATGGAAAAACTACATTTTAATACCATTTGCATCCTGGACAAAACCCCAGTGTGCTGTCACTTGGAGGCAAAGGGTCTCAAAACCCGCAAGGGGAAGTAGATCAGTGATACCAGATCTGAGAATATATCTTCAGATATTCACGCCTATCTTATCTTCCTCACCTCACCTTCCGCAGGACGTTTGTTGTAGCTGAATCACAGAGTCAATCCACTGCAACGAGGAGATCACAAAGTCTTCTTGAAGACTTTAAGCTATCAATCCTCCAGAAAGCATCCTCCAGAGTGTTTGTGAAGAGGCAGAGCAGAGAAATTCTGAGGACAAAAAGAGGCAAAATCGAGGAATATATCTTAAGCTGTAGGAGGAAGGACCCTTTACTAAAGAACAATTACAGAGTTGAGAGAACGGCTGGATTTAAAAAAAAAGGGGGGGGTGAAGGGGGAAAAAAGCTTCTTTTTCTTTTATTCTCTATATTAGATCCCCAAGAGAAAGGACATGAAATGTTAGGATGGGGGGGGGGGCTCATTCAAAGGAGGGCTGATGAGCTAAAACAGAGAAGTTAAAGCACATTAATTAAAGCATGTCACACCCGTGGGCTCTCAATCAGAAATGAAGTTGTGGTAGTYCATTGTGACTAAAGCATCCTTCAAGGGAAATTGTAAAGAGATCTAGGTGCGCTGGTGCAGTGCTAAGGGGATGCTTTCCTTCCGGCTTTGCYTTTTCCTGAGTGGAGCAAACCCCTGGGGCAGGGCAGCTGCAAGTCCAACCAGCCACCCTCATTTTTGCCATGGCCTTGCTGGTTGCAGAAAATAGCAGTATTTTGAAGCTCACCAGGCGAATGTCAGAGTGCCCCAAGGTGCTGCTCCATTTGCACCCCATGAGCAGGGAGGGGGACCAGGGATGGCCGTCTGACCCAGAGGATCTCCTGGGCTGGAGAAAGGTGCTGGCAAAGTGAGAGCCCCAGGACGCCAGTGCTGGTACAACTGGTGAGACCTTCCCCTAGAGAAAGGGAAAAATTGAACATCCAAAGCGACCTGTGGGCTGGCAGTGCCAGCTAGACTGTGATAGGGGTTTGGTAAAGCCTTTACAATACCTTTGCTCATCAGTCTTGAGGAAGCACGGGTACCTGTTAGTCCTCTGGATCAGTCCTTCAGCGGGCTTGCAGCTGGATTCGGTGGTCCGGACAGTCGTTCCTGTCTCTGGGGACTGTTGGTCTAATGATTACTATCTGTGAGACCTGCTGTTTCTGAGTCACCCAGGCTTGCTTCACGGCTGCCAGTGCAGGTGTGGGTGAGTGACCTGGAACAGGTTGTGAAACGCTCACACCTACTGCAGAGCCAGCTCTGAGCGGCGAAGCTCCTCGCCGTAGGAGGTGACGGGCAGAGCCCAGGCCGGGTGCCAGGAGCGCCTGCTTCGCAACCGGGAGTTTACTAAAGTCTCCCTGCCTCAGTTTCCCTCCACCGCCGCCGCGGTACGGAGGCCTCGGTCCCTTTGCCCTCCGAGGTGGGGGGACAAAGTCCCCAACGTGCGGAAGACCCAGAGTGCTCTCCCATGGGGTGAGGTGGTCCTGGCAGCCCGGGGAAAGGGGGGGAGAGGGGCAAAGGCGCTGGCGAAACCCCACTCGTGAAATCCCACTCGCGAAATCCAGCTCGTGCAACCCCACGCGTGGTTCGGGGAGCCACGGGCGCCGCGCCAGCTCCCACCGCTGCCCCGGGGGCGGCGAGAGCGGCGAGGCCGCCCTCGGGGGCGGGCAGCCGGCCGCGGAGGAGGAGGAGGAGGAGGAGGAGGATGTCGGCATTGGAAGGCGGCGGGGATGATTGATGGTTGGCGCTGTTTGGGAATGGGAGGGGAAGGCGAGGAGGAGAAGGAGAAAAAGTCTGTGTGATCTCTCAGTGCAGAGGCCACCCGAGCCCGGGAGCTGGGGCCGCCTGTCCCTGCCCTGCACAGCGAGCGCAGCGCTCCGTGCAGCCATGTGCGGCTTTTGATTTTTTTTTTTCCTTCTTCCTTTCAATTGATTTATTTTTTCCTTTTGTTTTCTCTTCCTCTCTTCCCTTCTCCTTTTTTTTTTTTTTCTTTTAAAACTCTTCTTCCAGGGAGAGGATAGTGGTTAAAGCTCGAGCTGGATGGATGGGTATGGGGAGAGGGGCAGGATCCACAGCCCTGGGACTTTTCCAAATCCTCCCTGTCTTTCTCTGCATCTTCCCTTCAGGTAAGGAACAGCCTCTTGTTTTGAAGATTATTTCCCCCCCCCCCTCGTATTTCTCGCAGCCCTTGGAGAGCACTGTGCTACCCCTGTTCGTGGGCCTCTTTCTCTCTCCCTCTATGCAGCAGCTTGCCACATGTTTAAAATATGCACGGAGGGACTCAGTTTTGGTGTGTCCCCCCCTTTCCCTCGCTTTTCCCCAAGCAGTTGCGGTGGGGGGCGGGAGGGGAGGGAGGGGGGGCTGCCTGGTCCTCGTATTCTTTGTCTCCCCGGTGCGCACGGAAGGTGGAAATAAAAGCGACCCCCGCTTCCAGGGCGGGCTGACAGCAGCCGTCACGCAGGTCCCGTTGTCCTCCCTTTCCCGGGGGGCGAAACGCCCCACAGATGCCCACGGGGATGCCCGGGGGCCGCACTGCCCCGGGGGCGGCGCCGCGCGTGGGGGCCGCGGCCGCCGCACGACCCCC
>NW_028186401.1:3853860-3918438 GCF_003343005.1 Rhea americana
AAAACATTTGTGGGTTTTCTATTTTTTTTCGGTTCTGGGAACTTTTGATCCGATCCAGTACGTGTTGCTTAACTCCCTTTATGGAGCGTTTGAGTGGAAGCTTTGAGCCTTTGAGATTTACGGTGCAAGAAAGAACTTGATACGGGAGCTGGTTGGCTGCTTTGTCTGACTCTGCCTTCAGCAGTCAAATAAGGTGCAAAGAACTGGCAAAACGAGGCGATCCGGCGGCGGCGGGAGCGGGGCGCCGGCGCAGCGCGGGCTGCCCGTGGGGGCGGCTCGGCTCCCGGACCCACGCGCGCGCCCCACGGTTGGTTGCCTCCCGCTCGCACCGTTTCACCCCCCCCGMCCCCCGATGCCTCTCTTCTGTGCCCCCCGGGACGGGTCCAGCCTTCGACGCCTCCGAGGTGGCGGTGCTGGTGCTGGAAGGAGCCGCGGGCAGGGCAGCGCCCTGCGACAGTCCCCGGCACCCTGCTGTCCCGGGGGGGTGGGGTGGGGGGCTGGTTGCCCCCCGTTTGTGCCTCCCCGTATGGGCTCTGCTGAGTTGTCTGCTTTCGTATCCAACCAGCAGTGGAAAATCCTTGGTGTCGCCCCCCCGGGATTTCGGGCGCTGTTGCTGCTCCGGCTTTCCCGGCTCTCCTCTGCTGTTCCAGCCGTGCCACGCTGCTGACCCCCCAAAGCAGCATGTTCTGCCCCCAGCCCAGTGTGGTTTATTCCGGAGAAGGATCCGGCCCTGTCGGAGGTGCATGGGACTGGTTGGCGAACGGCTTCCGTGGCGGCRGCGGGGCAGGAGGACGTGAGCCCGGCCTGGAGCTGAAAGCGAGAAGGGGGGGCGTAGAGCCTGTTACAACAACGTCTCCCAAAGGCGCCGCTTGAACCGGCAGCCCGGGGAGCGTTCCCAGGGCTGGGGGGACCCAGGGCAAGGCGGCGGCAAGGAGGGCTGCTCGCTCCGGTGGGGGGGTGTTGTTGGAGCAGGGAGTCAAACGTAAACCTGGGAATATTTTGGCTGTCTTGTTTCGTTGCTCGCTTGAAGCTGGGCTCTGGCGTGGAGGAGGCAGTTCTCTGCGAGCGAGACCATGCTGGGGCTGGAAGGAGATGTATTTTTTAGTGCAGGTGGGCTGGGTGTGTTGCTTCCCCCCCCTTTCTGAAATTGCCTTCTCCAGATTCCAGGCCCTCGGTTAGTGGGAACGGGGGGATCTTGCGAGTGGCCAAGGGTTGATAATGCCAGCAGCAGAGCAGGTTTCCACCTCCGCGGCCGGCGCGCCTGCACCCAGCCAGCCGTGCACGTGCGAGCGCTCCGACGGCTTCCTAACCCGGGGGCTTCGCTTGGCTTCTGCGCCAACCTGCTGGTGGTGGCAGGGCTGCACGGGGCGGCGGGGGGCTTGGGAGCAGCGGAGGGGGATGCAGCAGTGATGGGAGGGGGCTCAGGCCTTTTTCCGTGYGTCCTGGCAAAGGGGTCTTGGTCCCCGTCTCGGTCCAGGTCCCGGTCTTGGTCCTGGTCTCAACACTGTAGGGCGTGTGTCAGAGCCCTGCCTGGCTCCGCATGACACCAGCAGGACACTTGTAAGGGGGGGCACTCCTGAAGGCTTTTRGAAAGCTCTGTAACCTGCAGTCGGCAACCACCGGCGTTAAGAGAAGAGCTCCCATCCCCGCGATATTTATTTCCTCGTCCCTGAGCTCTAAGAACAACCAGGTGTTCGAYTGCAGCCCGCAGATTGCTCTGCGCTCGAGTGCAAAGCCCGGCTTACTAAATCACCGCTCCGCCAGCTAAAAATTCCTGCAGCGAGGGGCAGGATTGAATTATGGCCAACGGCAAAACCAGATGCCATCGCCTTGATGAAGTCACCGGGCTCTTGCCGCGGGAGCACAAGCCGGCTGCTGCGCACCCGCTGAGCCGTGGGCCCCGCGCCCCGGCCGCGGCCGCGCTCGGGCGGGCGAAGGCCGGCTTCCCTGCAGATGTGGGAACGCTAAGTCCTTCGGGGCGGATCGCCAGAAGGGCTGTTGAGTCCCTTTTTCCGCTGCATGAGAATGGAGGGATTTAATTCCAGGCAAGGAAAACTCTTCCCCACGCCCATGGGGGGCTCCAGGGGTCAGGCAGAGCACAAGCTTCCCCCRAGTCCCAGGTGTTTCCTGTCCTCTCTGCACAGATGTTGACTTAGGTCCCCAAAGCCCCTARCGATGCTCCAGGGCGTTTGGGTTTAGCCACCTTTTCTTCTGGCACCAGCCCTTTCCGAGGGGAGGAGGACGCGTGGCGGGACGTCCCCGGGGCAGACCCTGCCGCCGCGTCCACCGACCTCGTGGGCACGAAGCAGCGGGCGCCTCCTCACCGGGACAGAGGAGCCCGGGTGGGCCGTGGGGTGCAGCGGGAGAYGCCAGGCTTGGGGGGTCTTTCAGTTAGCAAGTGACTTGTTCTCTTAACATTARAACTTGAGCCCAGGGGCCCTAGCGATGAGATGCATTTAAAAATAGATAAACGTGTGGAAGCCTGTGGCTTGGACCGAGGGACAGGTACTGTCTTCTGCTTCCACGGGCGCTCGAGCGCGGGGAGCGAGTTCGGTGTCTGCAGGGTGCATGCACGCGGTGCAAGGGTCCGTGCTGGGCGCACGCCCGCGAGGGGGAGGGCTGCTCTCCGAAGTCGAGGTGACTGCTTCGGTCCCCGAATCCGCGACRGGCCCGGTGGACGCGAGGCCGGGCACCCGTTGGTGCGAGCTGTCCATAGGCTGTGCGGGGCCGCAGGACATCTGCAGGAGACGGGCAGCCGCCGCTCCCCTCCCCAGCCCCACGCTCAAATCGACGCCTCCGATGGAGATGCCGCAGTCTTTTTTGGCAGGCGTTTAATTGTATAAATTTGCTTCATCTAGATTTATGTGCTCCAGGCTTTTCTCCGTCTCCTCATTTTGTGTCTCATTTAGCTCAGCATTTGAAGGGCTGCAATTGCACAAGAGCACAGTTGGGATGGTTATTCCTAGAGGGAATACACACCTGTAAGCATAAAGCACTTTCTTCCTCCCCAGMCTCTGCTGCCTGCCTTGGCCCGGCAAGGAGGAGGAGGAGGGAGAGGGACCCGCTGCCACGCCTGGAGGGGCCCCAGGGCTGTGGTGGGTGGCTGGTTGCACCTTGAAACGCGATCTGGGAAAAAGGCTCTGGTGCGGAAGGCACCACCCAAAAGCACTGGGATCTGGGGCTGCCAACCCCGAAGCCTTGCTCGAGGCTGCCCCGGGCAGCGCCCGCGGGACCCTCCTGCACCGCCGGAGACGGCGGCGGAGGCCGAGCGCTCTGCGTCGCGCCGGGCACGGGGCGGGACCCGGGTGGCTTCCCCTTGCTCCTCTTCCTCAGCACCCGCGGTGGGACGAGGCGCACGCGCTGTCCTCGAGATCGGGCCGCCTCTGCCGAGCACGATAAACGCACCGGCAGCTGTTGCAACAGCAACGCCGAGCCCTGAGCRCCAGGATTAAGTTTTAAGAGCAAAGTGGGGGGGTCGATCGGTGATCCCGGTTGCTGTCCCAGCAAGGGTACGTCTAGGTGAGCGCGGMGCAGCAATCCCGGCCCCGGACGGCGGCGGGGTGGGGGCTGCGGAGAGGCGCCGTCGCCTCTGCAGAGCATGCCGGGGCCGCGGTAAGGTGACTCGCRGAGCCGAAAGAGCTGACTAAGTGACACGAGCAGTCAAGGGCTCTTTTACAGCATCCCGCAGCTCGTGCCCTAGCTGGCGAAGACACTGACTCTGCTTTTTTTCCTGCCCATGCTTGCCCTGTGTTCCCGTGCCGCCAGGCAAGGAGAGATGCGGGGCCGTGAACTGTGCGCTGGGGGCAAAGGGGAGCTGTCCGTGGCAGGTCCTCCAGATGCTTTAGTGATTGACGCAGGTCGAAATGAGAAAACTCTCTGTGTGTCCCTCTTTTGGCATAAAGAAACCGGAGAAAGCCTTTCCCTGGCATCCTCTTGAGCAGGACAAGGACTGGGTTAAAAGAGAGAGCCTGCGTGGATTGAAGTGTGCCCTCAGATAYGCCACCGCACATCTAGAGTAACTCCATCAGCCTGCCCTTCACCCGGGCTTAATGCATCTGCTGCTTTTRCCAGCGGAAGAGAGTGCAAAATCCAGCCCAGGGGATGGAGGTGGCCCCTCTGGGGTGAACCTCTCCATGCACACCCTTGCAAAATATGAGCGCCAGCGCTTTAAGAGAGTCAGGTTTATTTTTCCCCTTCTGTTCCCTCCTCTTGATCCTCCTCCCCCCACCTCAGTGCAACTGAAACCTGATCTAATCCCTTTGCACATGGGTAATTTATTGGTCTATTGGGCTTTTCTTGATGGCAAATTGCATTGTCTTTCTTCCTGGATTGAGGCTTTGGAGCAGTTTGCTGCATTCCTGCAGCTCTTTTCTCAGGGCTGATCTTTCACACCCCCTCTGAGCCCAGTCAAATCAGTTTTATTGGGCCTCTTTGTTATGCAAACAAGGCAATAATAATCAGGCTATTATTCTGCAAGATTGTGCTTGATTAACAGTTCAAAGGAGGTCGCTGGAGGAGCGCAGCGCTTGCCATGGTGCACGAATCCTTTCACACTGCCTGGGTCAGATGGCCACTGGGCTCTTCTTCGCCGCGTGGTTCCCTCGGCCTCCCCCGGCTGAAACGTAGCCGGCCCCTGCTCGGGAAGCACCATCCATCAGTGCTGGTGGGACCGCGGGGGCTGCTTTCTCCCTCCGCACGGCAGAACGGGCGCTTCGGGGCTCGTTCCTCTCTGCAGCGTGCCAAGACGCCGGTCGACCCGTGCAACAAAACTYGCACGCGGTCTAGGCACCGAAGCGCGCATCTGCCGTGGCACCGCTCCACGGGCGCCCGCAGCGCGCACCCAGCACGCGCCCTGCAGCCTGCACCGCGCTCTCGAGGCGCCCGGGCACGCCAGCGCCGTCACAGCAGGAATGCATTAAATTAGCTGTTAAAGCAATGCATTATTTATACGTTGCTATATATTTCAGCCAGTTCTTCCCTCCGCTGTTAAGCGTGTGCCTGTGCGCACACACAAACTGTTCCTCCCCCTCCTGCCTCTTTCCTACCGCTAACGCTGCTTTTCTCATTTAAACTTCCCTGCTGCGATGGGGGTTCGCTGCAGAATGGTAGTGCTGGAGGTGAAGGGCTTGAGGCAAAGGTGGATGTAGTCAATCCACTCTATTCTTACTTTGGAAAAGTAAAAATTACTCCTGAAAAATTTTACTCCTGAAATCCTGATGGAATGGATCCCATCAGCGATTTTTTTTAAGGAGCAATATGACTTCTAGCTCTTTTCCAGTCATTCTTGCACTAATGGTGACTGCTGTCCACCCAGGAGCAACCCAAATTTCCTTGAAGTTGGTTGGTTGAAGTTGCTGGTATTTAGCACCTCAGAGAATCATGTTTTTCCTATTGAGGTGTCAGTATAAATATGTTTATTTAGATTACTTAAATAAATATGTGTTTAGGAGCCTAAGTCAAGGTGCTCAGATCTGAGGCCAAAGGTAATTACATTTTACCGGGTTCTTAAAAAAAAAAAAAAAAAAAAAAAAAAAGTAAGACTCGCATATCTACACTTCAATCCATATATTTGGAAAGACACGGGATGATGTATTTGCATCACATGTGGGTGATGAAATACTTTCCAGCCCGTTAGTAACCAAGAGGATATGAAACAACATCTTTTAGTAGTGAACATTTTAAAATTAACAAGTCTGGTTAACATGCACCCAAGAGTCTTAAAAGAATTGGCTGAGGGGGTCTTTGGCTTGCTGAAACTAATTTCCAGTAATTCTTATTACTAGAGAAATTACAGAGGAACGGGAGAATTGTTGATTCTCTGCTAGTTCTCTGAAAGAGCGTGATTTGGATAAACGTAGTCCAGGTAACCTGACACTAGTCCAGAGGAAAACAGGGTGCACTGATAAGGAATTAAAAGGCTAGTACTATGTAATTAAAAGCAATCAACATAACTGAAAAGCAACTCTTGTCACACAAACTTGATTTCACTATTTGAGGTTAGCCTTTTGGCTGTTAAAGTTCGCCGCACTCATGTAATACGTTTGCACGTTCGATTTAGCAGCGCGTAGTAAAAAAGCGTCGAAATATCAGGGATCTGCACACACCAAATGGTGAAAGGATTAAGCAGGTTGTGACCAGTCGCAGAAAGTGACTGCCCAGTGGGGATGTTTTAAGTGAGGTTTTGTGGGGAACGGAAGCACTTAGCCACCTGGTGAAATCAGTGCTGATAAAACGCACGGCTAGCGTGCGAGCTGGTGGGTAGGCAAGGGCAGAGCAGGGAGACCCCGGTCCACCGTATGCCACAAGCCCGGCTTTAATGTTGCCAAGTGCGAGTTGCTGCRCGGAGGAAGGAGGCACGCAGCCCACGGGAGGTCGGTCGGCCGGAGGAATGCTCTCCTGGCCACCAGGAACTCTTGAGAAGGTTGTTGCAGAACAGCGGCTTGGCGCAAGCGCTCCAGCGCAACTCTGCAACACGAGGTGTGATCGCCAAGGGTGTAAAAGAGGCGGGCAGTGAGCACGGCCACCAGCGCTGCCTGTCCAGGTACTGGATTTTGCAAAGGAGGCTGGAAAACTGAAGGGGGGGAGGGAGGCAGCAGCATTGATTGTGGGGCTGGGCAAACACCTTCCAGTGAGAACTTAAAAGTGCAAACCCTTTAGCTTATCTAAAGGATTGACAAGTGACTTGACTGCAGTGTGTAAATAACTTTGAGGGAAACATACTGGTTACTAACGGACTTTTTACTGCTTTGGAGAAAATCACTGGTTCTTTTTATGCCCTTACAATGAAGTCAGATAAAATCCAGTCAGAATCAGGACACGCGTTTTGTAAAGGTCATAAGCCYTCCAAACTGTCTACTGAAGGAAGTGGTGGCTTTTCAGAACGGACTCCGCTCAGGTTCGAGACATCCTGTTGRGATATTTGGGATATGCACTTGAACAAACACAGGTCACTAAGTTAAATGCTGGGGTGACTGTCCATCGACCAGGCAAATTAATGCTTTCTTCTGGCCTTAAACTTTCCAAAACTGCTGGTCTTGAGAAATCAGTGCAGGCAATTGAAGTAATGGCCAGCAGCAGCAGGCCGGGTGCAGGTTTGCTCTCTGTCCCAGCCTGTCCTCCAACATCTGTCCACACTGTGCAGGGACCTGAGGTTGCTTGAAAGCAGAAGGTGAAGRCACGAAGAAGGCTGAGGCTGGACTAGCCGGAGGTGAAGCCACCAGTGTGAGATACTGGTTTGTCCCCAGGGCGAGGGGCCATTTGCTATAGACAAGGGTGATGGTGGCACCCAGGTCCAAGCTTGTTACCCAGCTCCTGGRAGAGACTTGCAGGCTCCGTGTTGGMGAGGGGGTTTGTTGCCATGCTAAGTCATCTGTGGTTGAAAAACAGATCCATTGTGAGTAGATGGAAAATAGATTATGTGAAATCGAATAAACATAGCCCCCTGGCACGGGCACAGATGAGCGTGTGCTGCAGTGCCAAAGCTGCTGCCAGAGGGGACGCGAGGAGAAGGCAAGGAGCGCCGGCAGGGCCGGGGGAGAGGGTCCTGTTCGCTGCGGCAGAGCCGTCGCGCCGCGCGGGTTCCCGGCGGGGCCACGGGGCTCGCCGGGCCGCGAGTCGCGCAGGTGTTGGCGTGAGCCCGGCCGTCGCACCACCGCCGCGTCGAGCGGCTCAGCGCGCCCGGAGAGCCGGCCGCTGCGCAGAGGTCGCAGGAGCAAAGCCGCGCGGAGCCCCGCCGGCGAAACCCGCGGGGACCGCGTTCCCCYGGGAATTGGGGCTCGCCTCGGCGCCCGCCGCGGCAAGGGAGAGGTTCGGAGGGGCCGGCGCCGCTCRCGAGCGCGGCGCGAGGCGCCGGCGTTTTTCCGAACCCGCTGGAAGGCGGCRGGGAAAGCAAAGGCGAGCGGCCGGGATCGGCGCGTGCCGCGACTTCRGCACCTGGCCTTTGCGATCTGGCCTTATATGGGGCCGCGAGCGAAATGGCACAAGGGGACGTGTGCCAAACCCGGAGCGATAGCATCTTTAAGAAGAACGCTCCCCCTTCAGGCCTAGGAAGGGAAGAGATGAGCTTTCCTGCCTTCTTTTTTTTTAAGTTAGCACCTTATAAAGTCATGAGTTACCCACGGGCCATGCGGCMGCGTGGCGTGCTCGGCAGTGGGCTGCATTCGGCGTTGAGCCCTGGCGATCGGCGCTGCAGGGAAAAGCAGCCTGGAGGCTCGCTGCCCGCTGCGTCCCCGTGTCCTTGACCTTCTCCACGCTCATTCCGCAAAGACGAGGAGTTTGATGTCTCACCGGGAATGCTGTCGCTCGGAGGCAACAGGAAAATCTTCCTCCCCAGCAGCTTGAAACAGAGCCCACTCTGTCTGGAGCAAATGCTGCCCCAGCCCACGGTGTACGTCTCCCGATCCAAGCAAATGAAGCGTGCCCTTAAAGAGCAACATGCTGCAGCGTTGTTCCTCCTGAAAAYTCAAACCCTATGACATGGTGCCAGTGTGCCGCCTCGGAGCACCCTCGCACGTTGTTTTAGGCACAGCTACTAAGACAGCAAAGATCCTACTGCCTGGTGCCACGGTCGTACGGGGTAGCMGGCAGTAGTGGCATTTGTGTTGCTTTTGCATGCTTTCCTGACTTCTTTCTTCCACCGGGAGGGTCCTGGAGAGTTCACAGAGTTGTGCTTATGCAGTTTGTCATCAGCGGGAGTGAGATGGCATTTCCTTGTTTTCCGCCCCGGTGAACCCACACCCACACCTTCAGCGTCTCACCCTGCAACGCCGCCTGCTTGCTTGCCCCGTGCCAGCGAACGCGCTTGCTCCGGTCKCTCCGACAGTGTTATCGGTACGGGGGCAGGTGTGTGATAGCCTGGGCTGATGCGACCGTTTCTCGGAAGAGCTGGCTCGAGTAGCRCCTCTACTCCACCTTCTCCAAGCTCTGACACTGCTCTAGCTGTAGCGCAGTGGGACAGCTCCCTTCGAACATACATAACCCTCCCGGAGTGAGGGGGGGAGCCGTCGGGGAGCCGGGCTTTCCTGTTTGGTGGTAACATTAGTGTCGCTCACATAGGAGAACCGCGGAGCACCGCGCTGCCATCGCAGATCAGCTGCCTGCGGTGGGAAGCCCACGGCTAAGCAATGTGTCTTTGGCAGAAATCCACAGTCTCGGGGCTGCAAAGGGAGGCAGATGATGTAATGAGTATTGTAAACCCGACCCGCAAATGTAGAAGGCCTAAGAGATAACAGAGCCCAGGTTCTGCRTCAAGAACTGTTATCTAGTTACCTCTGGCTAACAACCAGTTAAAGACGACCACAAAGGGCTTTCCACAAGATTTCTTGCAGTTTTAATTTGGACGCTGCCAAGATGAAACAAACCCTATGGTCTCTGTGCTGTTGCTAGCATCTGAGTTTATTAAACACGAAATTTAAAACTGTGAAGAACCTGTCACCATTTCCTATTTGCACTTCACTCCTTTTGGAAAGAGTGGAGACAGGCTGTTTCTTGAAGCAGAACTGCTTAGTGTTTTATAGCCTCGTTCCCCCTTCCTGGTTTTCCAATACTGACTATGTTTAGGTTTCCAGCACTACAAGAGAATGTTTAAAACTAAAACATACTGTTGTCCCTGAAACAATGCTGGGGTTTGTAACTTTCTTTTTAAACAAATCTGAAATGATTTTGGCACAAGTGCATTGCCAGCCTCCTGCTAAACAAACCCCGAGACTGGAATAATACGTGTCCGCCTGCGAGAGGCACCGCAAAAGCATCTGGAAGCGGGGCTTTTTTAGCTGTTGTCGCGTTTGGTGGCTGATCCCATCCAGTTTCCAGGCACTCTGAGGGGCTGATTAAGAGGAGGGGAAGGAAAACACCATGCGCTGTAGGTGGTGTGAGCCTGGGCTCCGAACTGGCGGAGGCAGAGCGACGGCTGCGGGAGGCTCGGTGAAGGCCGTGGGCTTCTGCGCAGCTGCTTTCCGGTCCGCTCCAGGGAAGCCACACTGCCCTGGGGAGCAGACACTGGCGGGGAAGGGAAGGATCCAGATTTTCTTTGCCCTGCTCCAGCTTGCCAGCAGGCTGCAGGGCCCCCGCCGAGTCGAGGCTGAGCGTGGTAAAAGCCCCGGCCAGCCGGGTCCCCTGCGCGAGCAGCGCCTGGCTCCCGTCCCGGCTCCCCACCACGCTCGCTGCGAAGGGCAGAGGCACGCGCTCCCCATCCCGCCCCCACCCCAGCCCGCTGCCGTCGCCGCTGTTTCCGCGGGCGGGTTGTCCACCCGCTCTCGGCAAGAGCTTCGCAGATCCGGCCTCTTCCCCTGCCCTTGGCCCTGCTGGTGCACCGAGCACGYGCGGGATGCAGCCGTAGTGCTGGGAGCCCTGGAGAATTACTGACCTGCCCAACACGCTCCGTGAAAAAGCAGTATTTTTCCAAGCTCTCAGGATCACTTCTGCCCTTTCAGTCTGGTGTTTAAGCTGCAAGCAACATTTAAGCCCTTTGCAGGAGCGTCAGCGCATCAGGGCTGCCCTGTGCAGTGTCTTGCCCTGTAGGTCCCGGCGCRCTGGGAGCCTGAGCCTTGATGACTCGGGGACCTCTGGCTTGCAGCTGATCTGTCACCCACACAGCTGAGGCTGGAGCCTGATTAGGGTCTTGCCTGTTTCTTTCTCACATTTTCCTTTGATATCCTTATTTCTGTGCAGCTTTCTGAAGCGTGGAGGTGGGGGCATGGAGGCTGTCTCCCAGCACATACCATTCCCGGCACTGATGATGCCACGGGAGCACCGCTGCGTCAGGGTGCTCGGCGTAGATCGGGCGCCCCATAGCTCTCGGGGAAGTGCCTGTGTCTGTCCTTCCACGTGCTGCGTTTCCCTCCCCGCTCTCAGCTGCGCTTTGGAAGCAGCTGACCTTGGTGGGAACTGCCCAGCTTCAAGGAGGGCTTGGTCCTGGGGCTTTGCAAGGAGGTGTCAGGGCAGAGGTGTCTCAAGCCAGTGTAGTGAGAGAAGGGTTTGTACAAGGGGGAACAAACAGCTACAAGAGAGAAATGGGGTCAAGCKTGTGATTTGGAGTCTTTATTCACGAAGCTGAGGCTGCCTTGGTGGTGTCAGATCTGCCAGGTTGGGTGGTTTCCAGCACCTCTGCAAAAAGCTCTCAGCKGTGCTTGTGCGAGGCACTGACAGAGCCTCCTCGACCACACGCTGTACCTCTGTGCATCGCGGAGTGCCTGGAGCACAGTGCCAGGGCTGGGCTTCCCCGTGCTTGCAGAGGGATCAAAGGATGGGCGCGCACATTTTTGTCATGGCAGAGTCAGTTYGAACACAGTGCACAGTAATTCATGCTTTTTTTTTTTTACTTTTTTTTTTTGGCAACACAGCGTTTTGAATGTCAARCCTGCAAAAGGCATTAGAAACGCCATTGCATCTCCCCTCAAAATTAATGATCCTGCCTTATCCCAGCTAATGAATACATCCCATTCTTCCCCATCCTAGTTTTCCCTCGGGAGGATTCATCTAAAGGCTAGATGCTCTTTCCCTTCTTGGCCTTAAGTRGGGCAGATCTTGCTGATTTCTTTAGCTTTGATGCGTGAGAATTGAGTCATGTGAGAGGGACACGTCCGGTGACCGAGGCCCCATCATGTGGTGGAGTCAATGTCATGAGCTTGGGTCGAGGGAGAAAGACACGGCTTTTTGCTGGGCCTAGAGCCGGATCCCCCGTGTGCAGGGAGATACCAGCCAGGAGCAGGGATCTGAATATTGATCACTGTGTTTTCTCTCCCCTCCTCCTCTCCCTTTCTGCAGTGACGTCTCCATGCAAAATCCTCAAGTGCAACTCTGACTTCTGGGCAGCCACRTCTGGCTCTCACCCGCTGGGCACGGAGGAGGCACCCGAGTTCTGCACGGCGCTGCGCGCCTACGCTCACTGCACCCGCCGCACGGCCCGCACCTGCAGGGGCGACCTGGCCTACCACTCCGCCGTTCATGGCATAGACGATCTCATGGTGCAGCACAACTGCTCTAAGGATGGCCCCACTTCCCAGCCCCGGCTCCGGACGTTGCCCCCCGGGGATAGCCAGGAGCGCTCCGACAGCCCCGAAATCTGCCACTACGAGAAGAGCTTTCACAAACACTCGGCCACTCCGAACTATACTCACTGTGGGCTCTTTGGAGACCCCCACCTCAGGACATTCACAGACAGCTTCCAGACCTGCAAGGTGCAAGGGGCTTGGCCGCTCATAGACAATAACTACCTGAACGTCCAAGTCACCAACACACCGGTGCTGCCTGGCTCCACAGCTACTGCAACAAGCAAGGTGAGGCTCTGTGAGCAGGGGCGGTCAGGGTAGGAGGTACTTCTGAATGGCCTTGCTTTCCACCATCTGTCTCTTCCACGGTTTGCACATCTCCTTGAGGAAAATAAGAAGGGGGCAGGAACCTCTCTGAATTCGTGAGTGGCCCTGAGTCTCAGATACTTATCCTGACTCCCCTTCCTCTGCTCCCAGATCTGCTTTTCCTTTGAATGACTCGTGCTTTCTTCCTGAGACCCCTTCATGGTTAGCAAGCCGAGATGGTGCAGTTCAGAGGCCAGTCATGGCCAAAGGAGTGGAGGGCTCCGTCTTGGAGGACTCCAGATGATAGCTGTAAATAAATAGACCAGGAATGAGGCCAGTAATAGGAGACAGACCCCACGCCACTTCTCGTATCACTTTCTTTCCATGCAAGGATCAAAAGCGGACCTTTCCTGTGCTTACTGTCTCCCACTGTCTCCCACTATCACCCAACCTCACTGTCCCTGTCCCTTTCTGTCCCTATGGTGTCATCCATTTGCTGGGTGGTGGATGCAGCCCCCTGAGTCCTTCAAAGCAGGAAAACCCTGTCTGGGAGCAAAGCAGGTGAGAGAGTGAGCACAACAGACCAACACCAGGAATGGCTGGTAGCCTGCTGCAAGTTGCTGGAGGTTTAAACGAGATGTAGCTGCACCTTGGCTTTGGAGAACAACRTTTGAGGAGAAAAGCCTCAGCTCCCACACAAGCAGATACAATCATTGCCAGAACAGGGATAGTGATGACTGTTGGCAGCCTTGGCCCATTACCCAACATCTCCCACAGGCCCAACACTGCTCTGTAGTACCATTACAGCCATAACCAGGGTTATAGTATGCTGTAGCACAGATGTGCTGTTAAAAAGCTCAGGCTGCCAGGGTTTGGCGTCAAGGCATGCACATCAGCTGGGGCAGAGTGGGAGGCTGGGCTTCCCTGCCAGGCCAGAAGAGGTTCTGATGGAGTTTTGCATCTTACCTAGAAGTGCTGAGAAACAGGGAGCCCCAAAATATCCTGGCAACCATGAGGTCGAAGGACAAATTCAGAACAGTTCTTTTCAGCTCTAGGTGTGACCTTCTCAGAGCAAGATGGGACTAGCATTTTGGTTTTGATCTGTCCCTAATAAACCTCCTTAAAGAATACTTAAAGCAGCTCTCAACTTCTTTTCGTCTACCAAATGAGAGGTAGACGAAAGGAGGCCGAAGCCTTGCAAAGAAATCGAGCTTGAGAGAGGTAGGAACTTGAGGCTCCCTGGGACCAGAGATCTCTAGGTTAAATCCCAGGATGGCCACTATCTTATACAAATTTCTTTTCCCCTTATCTCTCTCACGAGCTTGCGGTGAGGAGAGATTAGTCATAGGATCTACAGCATGAGCTATGTGAAGAATTACTGGGTAATTCCTTGGCTAGAGGACCATGTGCTGTTGGAAAGGACAGGAGCCTCTTAGACTATGGGGCTCTTCGTGGTTTTGCACAACAGCCTCTGATCTACCCATTTTCTTTCCAGCAGCAGGCAGGGCTGGAGTTCAGAGGAGGTGGCAGAAGGACAATTCAAGTGACAGTGTAGCCTGAAAGCCAGGGAAAACTGATGTCTCAGGAAATGGCTGAGGTGGGGATATGAGGGCTGCTGCAGGGCTGGGAGCATCTGGGACCTTGGAAGAGAAGTGTGTGGGAGAGGGACATCGCCATGGCCCTGMACACAGCTGCTCTTGGCCCCTTGCCAGAGCATTGGGAACAGAGGTCCTAGGGGAGTCTCATTTTTTTTTCACTTTATATCCGGCCTATAGGCATATCTGCCATGTTGGACTGTGGAGTTTGTGGCTTACATGCGGATATTGGAGCCATCTCTTTTCTGGCCCTCCCCCCTCACAGAGCTCCAGCCAGTCTCATTCTGGTCCTCCTTGTGGGTCTACATGCAGGGAAGGGGCTCCCTTTYCCACTTCTCCCTCGGGGAAAGAAGTGCAAAAGGAAGAGCAAACTTGCTCTCCCCTGCAAGCAAACTCTACTCTTCCTCCTCTTCATCATGCCTTCCTCCAGCACAGCCTGCTGGAGCCAAGTAAGCAAGAGAAGAGCAAGTGCAGTGAAGTCACCTACTCCAGGAAGTGACCCAAGTTTGAGCCTAGATTGTGAGTGGGGAATTGTCTTGGGCTCAGCCTTTGCTAGCATCACTCCACAGGAAGGCATCCCTAGTCGAACGTGAGGAAGGAACACATGTCTATGTGCTTACGATGGAGCATGGTGTCTGCTAGGGTCTAGAGGAACAGACCCTGTTTGTCTACGAGCGGGGTGGGGAAGGGAGGAGGCCAGACCCTTCAGGTCTAAATGCTGTGGGAGCCAATAGAGGCTTTTCACCACCTTCAGGAGAGTCAGGATTCATCTTCCCCTGCCAGCTGCCAAGTCCTGAAGGCAAGATGGTCATTAGTGTACAGGCATGCCCTGACAAGCTTGTAATTCATGGTACTCCACACAAGCCCCAGCTACAAGAGAGCTCTTGTGCTGGGTCAGGAGATAAGAGCTCAGATTCAGACTGTAGGTTYAGGTTCAGTCTCACCTCTGGTTCTTGCCTCTATGCCACTTGCTTGCATGGTATCTTTGCTTTTATGGACGAGGGAGGATGGGGCCGCATCTTAGGAGGAACTCCCTGCCATCAGCTGAAGCCCCTGCTCCTGAAGGATCTGAGCAGACTTGATTCTCCACTCCCATATGCCTTGGTGGCTGTATATTCCTTGGGTTGTCAGCACTTGTAGTAACTGTTCCTTTCTTTCCTCCTCTACAGCTCACCATCATTTTCAAGAGCTTCCAGGAGTGCGTGGACCAGAAAGTGTACCAGGCAGAGATGGATGAGCTGCCTGCTGCCTTTGCCGATGGCTCCAAGAATGGCGGAGACAAACATGGAGCCAACAGCCTGAAGATCACCGAGAAAGTCTCAGGCCAGCACATTGAGATCCAGGCGAAGTACATTGGCACCACCATCGTGGTGAGACAGGTGGGCCGGTACCTCACCTTCGCCGTGCGAATGCCGGAGGAGGTGGTGAATGCTGTGGAGGACAGGGACAATCAAGGCCTCTACCTGTGTCTCCACGGTTGCCCACTTAACCAACAGATTGACTTCCAGACCTTCCGCTCCGCTCAGGCCACAGAGGGCCGCACTCGTAGGAAGGGGCCCAGCCTCCCTGCCTCCCCTGAGGCCTTCACGTACGAAACAGCCACAGCCAAGTGCAAGGAAAAGCTGCCCATAGAGGACCTCTACTTCCAGTCCTGCGTCTTCGACCTCCTCACCACGGGGGACGTCAACTTCATGCTGGCTGCTTATTATGCCTTTGAGGACGTGAAGATGCTTCACTCCAATAAAGACAAACTGCACCTCTATGAAAGGACACGGGACCTCGTCCCTGGCAATGCGGCTCCCTCAGGGCGTCCTCTGGCCCTCCCTGCCCTCTGGGCAGCACTGCTGTGTTTGAGTCAGTGTTGGTTAGGGTTGTTGTAGATGTTTACTCCTACGTGCCGCATAGAATGGGGAAAAGGGAGCAGGAAGGGATGACGCGACGGCGGTGCTGGACAATGAGAGGTTGGATAGTGGATCCAGCTGGGAGATAAGGATTRTCCTCAAATCTCAGCCCCTCTCTTCAGTGCTAGCCCTTCCGCTTCCCAGTTCTTGCCTGGGAGGAACGTGCTGCCCCCAGGACCAGTTAGGAGTTTTTGCTGGACTATACCTCACRTGGTTCTTCCTCACCTCCCCCTGTCTTCCTCCTCCTCCCAGTAGTATGGATGTTGGGGAGCACCTGCCTCCTCTTAGAGCTCCCTYGTGGTACTGAAAATGCTTGTGGTGACTGTGATTTTGGCGTTCGTGACCGTGGCTTTGTGTTAGGGGAGCTGAGCCCGCGAGGAAGCAAGACGGGGGCAGGTTTTCCGCTCGCTGGGTGCCACGCTCGTTTTCCTGCTGTGCTGTTAAGGTGCTCAGCCCCTTCAGCGGCCCGTTTTGCACACCCGGCTCTYCGTGTAACATTGCTCCTTTGCGAGCACCGGTGTGAAGGGGCAGGTGGCAAAGAGAAGCAGCACGGCACTTTGCTGGTGCTGGGCTGTCCTGCTCTGGCAGCTGGCGGGCATGAGGCAGCTTCTGGGCGCAGGGGGGACACGTTCCTCAAGTCCTGCCTGGTGTTTGCTGTGGTTCGAAGGGCACCTCCTATTTTACCCTGATCACTTGGCTGATTTTCTCAGTAGGTTTTATTCCTGGCTGCCTAACGTCTGTGTTCAGACCCACTGAGGACTCTTGATTGCGACAGGAGAAACCTGGCCAGTACAAGCAGTTTCTTCAACTTCTGCCCAGCACTGGAGGAGTTCCTTGTGCTGCTTGCTCTTTGCTCCCCTAAAATGGGCAGCAGAAAGGATTGTCAGTGGGGAGACCCGATCTGCATGTCTCCCAAGCCCTGTGCCGTCGGCGGGGCCTGCACCYCCTCCTGAGCGCTTGCAAGGGAAGCCCATGAGCCAGCCGGGCCCCGGGAGCGGAGCAAGAGCTTCACTCCCTGTTTGTTTGCTGCTAGGTCTCTGCTCTTCTCCTAGTCCTGGGGGCCTGACTTGCTACCCCATTTCAGACCAGTTGCACCTTAAGCCCTGTTGGGCTTGAATCTGAAATGGGGCAATGTTAGAAGTCCAGCCAGGAGATRGGATGCAGCAGAGGACCCTCCCCAAATGCCCCCAAAAGTCCATTCCCTGGCTYGAAACCATCAGTAATCTCCTTCCCCTTGCAGTGTAGACTGTCTGTCTCTTCTTCCCCATGCTCCTCTGTGGTTCACCTCAACACTCACTGAACAAACAGCAAGACCATCGCTGGTCTGCGTCTCAGAGACCTCTTTATGGATTTCCCCTTCTTTCCTCAGAGGGAAGTTCCCAGAAACCAGCCCCAAACAATGCATAGCTCATGGGGGCAGCTCCTCTTCTCAAAGGTGGTCTCTGGGTACAATGAGACAAGCTATCACCAAAAGAGAGGGACAGGCTACACATTTGGCAGTCGGAACCGGCGCCAAGAGGCAGCCTGATGTAAATACGCAATGTGACTATTCAATGTGTCCTAACAGCTCTAGAGCTCCATTTGTAAAGCAGCAGAGAAATGCAAAAGTGTGTCAATGGATGTAATTTATATTGTCTCTTTAATATATAGAGCCCTGGCATTGATCTCGTGTGACTGTACAGATGAAGAGATGTAATTGGTTTTTAAATGTTTAAAGAAAGAAAAGAAACAAAACAATGTGTTTACTACTTTGCTCCTTGCTTTGTTTGCTGATGCCCCAGATATTCTRTTTAGGGAGATTTTAAAATCAAGATACCACAGTTTGGAGGCACTGAGACCAACCACTGGACCGTAGCACTAGACGGTTTGATGCTGCCTGGGGTGGCAGCTTCCCAATGCACTAATTGCTTAGCTAAGTTCAGGCCTTTCTTTTCCCTTTCCTAAATAAAGRGCCAAATTTTTGTCTCCCCTAGGAACTGGAGATGCAAGTTTTGAAAGCTAAAATTTGTCACTGGATAAAAGGAGACCAGTTCTCAATCTAGTACCGCATAGATAACCTCACTAGGCAAAGCATCTCTGAGGAGTTGGCACTTCTTCAAAGCAGGCTGAGCCGTGCCACAGCATGCTAATGGGTCAGTACTTCCTGTACGACCTCTGCTTCCTAAAAAGCGGTCAYGCTAAGGCATGTTGCGCTGTGGTTTGGGGCTAATTTCCAGCCTAGAAAAGTCTGTCATTATCTCATGGCCCAGTGCCCCTCTCCAGGTGAGCGCTCCAGTGGTGGTCGGCTGCAGTACAGTGGTTGGGGTATCCCTATTTTAGAAGCAAACAGTGAAGCACTTTATTTTGGTTGTGTTTGACCCAGTTCTGGTTAAAGGTGAAGTGTGGCCAAGAGACACCCAATACTTGGAAACAGCAAAAAAATATATACATAGGCAAGGAGGAGGAGGGGTGTTGTGAGAAGAAGGTTCCCCATCTCCTCCCTGTGTTCAGACCCACAGGAGTGTCACCGTGTGTATAGACTGTAAATTATTTATTGAGAGAAATGCAAGTAAAGTTTGAGGTTTTTTGACAATAAATTAGTGGGTCTCTTTTGTTCTCTCTGTGTTGTATCATGCTGTCTGTCTTTGAGGATGAGAATGGTATCTACTGCCTTTTCTGCACGATCACTAAAGTAGCTTTCTACAGTGTGCAACCCACGGACCCTTAGCTGCTCGTCTCTGCCCTAAGGTCTCATCGCGTAACTTAAGAGTCCTCAGAACCTTAGAAAGAAAGCAAACTTGCAGCAACAAGACGATCGAGTCTCCCTCCCCTCCTCGCTCCTGAGGCCAAGCAGCGCAGATCCTGGCTGCCCTGTGCATCACTCTCCAGAGCTGTCATGCTGTCTCTGACTTCAGTCCCTGGCAGCACGGACTCCCGGGACTGAGCACCTTTGTTTCAGACTCGGTTCTCAGCCCAAATTGAGTCTATTACTGCCCTCTGAAGAAGGAAACCAAAGCTACTTTTCTTTCTTGTGCTCATTTTCCTTTTTTAAGCAGCTCAAGGACTCTGTGCCCCTGCAGCTGGGGCCAGGAGGTTGTTAAGGCCAACACAGAGACCGCTGTGGACAGAAGACATGCTGTTCTGACAAATTTGGGCAGAGGCGTAGCAAACCTGGAGCCCCGCCAGGGCTCAGCCACTGTGCAGCAGTCCAACACTGCGCCCAGGCTGCTCCCCGAGCAGGTCCCGCTCCCTCACCTGTAGTGAGGGCCTCTATTTTAGCAGAGCACAGGCTGGCTGCAGCTCTTCACTGCCTGAAGGCAGAGCTGGGGTGGGCAGAAGCCCCAACACGGTGCCCCAGCTCCATCCTGAACCTCCAAGGAGCACCCTCCTGCCGAAGGCCCCATGCTCCCCTCCAAGGGGACTGCCAGCCCTTCCAGGACAGGGCAGATGCAAGGACATAGCTCAGGGCCTCCCGGCACCTCCGTAGTGGAGAAACCCTCCTGGCCCCTAGCAATCAGCTCAGCAAAGAGGAGAGTGCGCTGGCCTCTCAGCGCTGGTACGTTGCTTGCTTGCAGCCTAAATCACCCCAGCTTCCCTAACACCCAGTTCCAGAGACTTGAGACAGAAATGTGGCCTGCTCCATTTCATCGTCCCTAAACAGCACAGTATACGCTTCAGAAAGAGCTCAGCAGGTTTCAGAATGAGYATCCAACTTTGGAGAGAGCATCAGAGCACGAAGGAGCAGAACACAGAGCCAAACCCCATCACCTCCTCCCCACAGCTCCGCACTTTATCCCTTGGCACCCTCCTCCCAGTTAGCACCCTGTTAGTCCCTGCTCTCCCGTACGCCCTCCGTGCCACCAGATGAGGAGCACCGCTGTGCTCTGGCACCCGCTCACGAGAGCTGAAACTGCAAGGTCAAGTAAAAGCTGCAAGGCTGGCAGGAGAGCCTGGGATTGCCCCCCCTCCGCTAGCCTGGAGGAGGTTACCAGTGGCCTCCCACCTGCTTGCTGGTGTCCAGAGTGACGAGCAGAGGTGAGAGCATACCTGTGCTTCCCAGTGAGGTCAGGTCTTGAACCCAGGCAGATGCACTGAGCTGGCCCTGGCCACTCACCTGCTGTCAGGAGACGTCTGGTGCCACTGCGAGGAGATGCTGAACCTCCTGGGTGAGTAGGACACTACCATCCGGCCTAATGCAGAGGGCCTTACAGGTGAGGCCACCCCATGGCTGGGCCATCAGCCCTTGGGGAGCTGCTGGCAGGGAGCGTGCAGGAGCTCCATGTCGGATGGAGACAGCTCCGGTCGGGCAGGGACGGCCAGGGCCACCGGTGCGGTGGCTTTTCACGCTCCAGYGTCTGGGGCTCGGCAGGACAGTTCACCAAAACCCAGCTTTTTGCCGGGAACTGGCTGCCCTCTAGAGGGTCAGCTCTGGCATGGCGTGAACTGAAAACCAAGGTCTTCTCGGCCACCTCTTTGCCTGAAGAAGCAGAGCTGGGGGGCTCCCACCCTCCGAGGCTTTGCCCTCACCTCGGGGGCGACGGGACCCTTCGCCATGCGTGTGCCCCCTCGTTGCACACGGCCAACGGCGGCRAGCTGGACGGGGCTCGAAGGGCTCCAGCGAGTGCTACGGCGTCGACACAGCCTCATCGCAGCTGCCGGACGCCTGGGAGCCGGCCGTCCTTGCGGAGGGGACGTGCTCACTCGGCGCAGAGCGGGGCCCACCTGGAGGGTGCAGTAGCTTGCTTTGGGCCAAGGGATAATTTTTCCCCATAGGGTCCCTGCAGGGGCYCAGGGGGTCAATCTGACCTGTTCCACCGCGTCCAACTGATGTTTCTCCAGCTGTCCCATGGGTAGCAGATGACATCCACGCTGCATTAGAGAGATCCCCCTTTTCAGGYGGACCCATCAGGTGCACCCTGGGCACAGCCACCTCCGGCGGCTCCCCCCCGGGCCGGGCGAGCCAAGCGCGCGGTCGCCCTGGAAATGCACAGGAACAGCCGCAGCCACGCCGCTGCCCGTAATCAACAGGAGCACGCGCCGCGCCACGGTGGCGGGACCTCGGCCCGGCAGGTTGCTTTCCAGCAAAAGGCCCAGCCCGCTCCCGCCACCGACTTGGAGAGGTCGCCATTACTGTAAATCATCAACACTCAATTACTGCAGCACCCGTTCTTAAAACAAAACCCCCTCGGGCGGCCCTGGCTGTCTGGGGACACAAGGGCTGTGGGCCACGTTCGCCACACGGGCTGCGAACGGCCAGAAGCAGCCAGGAGCCTGGGTCACCCCGAAACAGCGGGGCAGCGGCCGAGCTGAACGCAGGAGCCCCAGCTCCTGCTCCAGCCGAGCTGCGCAGCGACGTGTTGGATCTCAGAGCAGGCTTCCCCTCCCCACCCACCCCTTCCTCTCCCAGATTTGCTCGTGACTGCCTAGGAAAGACCACCAGGGCACACCGCCGGACACCCTGATGCCGCGAGAGCCTGCGCTGGCTGGGTGATCCTGGACATCATCCACCAGAGGCTGGTGTCCTCCACAMCGGTTGCTCCTTACGACGGCGTCCCCTCCACGGGGATGCGTGCGCTCAGCTCGCCCCCCGCGCCGCCCGCCTGGGCCTCTCGCGAGCGGAGACGCTGCTCCCTGCCAAAGCGCTGGAGCGAGCAGCTGGGTCAGTCTTTCCATGAGGAAATCCATTTGTCAGGGGCACATAACTCAGCTGTGAAACCTCACTCCTGGCTGAAACTTGGCTCCGCTCAGAAGCGAGGGAGGCTGGAAAGGCCCGAATCCAGTGGCTACAGGTGTGAAAAGTAAAAGCCCTTTTTACAATGAGCTCTTGTAACTTAGGAGGAACGGCTTCAACCTCCGCACTGCGTCTTGGCGAGGCCCGGACTGCGTGTGCGTCTCAGATTAAACAGGAGGAGGACAAAGTCGCCGGAGACCAAAGCGAAGCAGCTCACAGGCTGCAGCACGCAGGACGCGGCCGCTCCTCGCCCAACGGCCTGCGCTCCAAGCTGGCGCGCTGCCGTTCCCCAGGCACGGGGAGAAGGGCATACCTGCCCCACAGAGGCTGGGGACCGTGCAGAGAACTGCACCGACACGTGGGGAGCACCTCGCGGAGAAGAGGGAACTCTCTCCAGAAAGCGTCGGAAAGTTTACGCATCCCCGGGGATCCAGAAGATGGATGTTGGATGAACATACAAAGTTGGTCCCATCCTGGTGAAATCCTGGTGGCAATGGGAGAGGAAACACACGGCTTCTCCTACTCAGCTGAAAATTCCCCTCCRAAGCAGTTCTGTATTACTCCTTTATCACCGCAGACTCTGCAATTATATAAAACACCCGGGAAGAACTTGAGTTGAGGACTTGAACTGCATGGTGAAAATACCTATCCTCTACGGCTTACAGAGGATGGGTCCCGAGATCCCATGACACTGCCAGTTTTAAGCACTCACTCTGCGCTTGCAAGACATGTGCCGCGTTTGCAGCCTGGCTGTAATTTATCAAAGGACTATAGGACACCACCAGACACGCCAAGCTGGCGAGCTTCTGAAAATCTCAGTAACACTTTTTAATATACAAGAATCAAAAGTACAGCAGTTTTACAATGTAGGAAAATTTAATACATACTATATAAACAACATATTTACATCAGAAATCACTAGGACAGTGGCATTTTTTCACAAATATAAATTAATATTAATTACTGTTTTTAGTCAACAGGTTTAAAAGTCCACAATTTTACAGTAAGAGTCCTTCTCTCCCCAGTGGGGAGGTGGAGGTCAGGAGGAAATGGGTGAAAGCAGAATAGTACTTTTGTGTGGATCACTTAAAACTGTTCAGAAAGACTTCAAGGAGCTGTTAAGCATCCACTTCAATTGGGCATCACTTCACTTACCTGCAGCAGCTTTTAGTCTGCAGGGCTTCCATCATGTAAATTCATACCTTTATACCATTTCCAAAAGAGCTAGGCTGAAAAAATCATTTTTAAAACAAAACAAAAAATCCAGCAAGTTGCTACTTGCAACTTTTCCTGCAAAGAGGCTAGAGGAATCCTGCAGCTGCTTTGGAAAGAACAGCTGTACCAGATGTTGCCACAAACACTATAGTGAAGGTTACGGCTGTGGACCTGTACCCTCCAATCCCATTCACATCTAACAGACTACATCTGGTTATGGTCCCTATTTTGAGGGGACAGAAAACGCAGGTGTGTGCTTGGGGAGGACTCTCTCTCTCCAGTCTAGTTCTCCAGGTTGTTTAAGGCCAAACCCAAGTGAAAACTCCCTCACCATGAGGGAACAAAACTATATGGTTAATATCAAGCTAACGTGACAGCAGGCGCAGCTCTTCACTGGATATGGATAAAGCTTTTACTGTTGCCCTGGTTTCTAGAAGGAACCCCATACAATTTCATGCCTGGAACCCAGGACAAGCAGAACCGCTCAAATCTAGACATAGATCATCCATGACAACCCCTCTTGTGGGGGTTCAAAGTCTTCCTGCACCTACTGTAATACTGCTCTGGCCAGTGTTGCCTTTTGCTACAAGCGTATGGCACAAACTTTCCATCACGATAGCATCGCTTTGTGAATGTGAATGAAAAGAACAATTCCTCTTTGCTCCTCTGAGTGAGCAGGTTTCTTCCATGTTCACATTAAAAACTAATACCTCTGAAAAGAAAGGACCTCTTTGTTGAACACCGCAGCAGCTGCACCCCTCAACACACCTTAGTGAAAACCACAGCAGAAACGCATTACCTCAACTCCTCCTATCCACCCTTCAGCTCCAAGGGAGACCATGGAAGACTTGCCTTCTCCTCCTACTGCACAAATACACATGTAACACTTCTTCAGGACAGTGCACTGCTGCCTGTACAGGTTCACTCCTATGGAAGCAAGACTGCTCTGCTTCTGGTAAGTTTGGTGTAAAGCTTAGGAAGAAGAAAAAAAAAAAAAGAAGGAAAAAAAAAAAAAAAAAAAAAGAAGAGCAGAACATTTCCTCACCTCCCAAAGCCATGATTTGATGTCTCTCTACATCTGCCTTGAGATTGCCCCCCAACAGGTCTCCTGCTTGCCAAAATTCTCACTGATGGGACACAAGCCAGAGGGCTACCCCTTTCATGAGTATCACAGTAGGGGGTTAAGCAAACCTCAGCTGGAGAGAGCAAAATGCAAACATGTAGCCAGGCATATAGTTGGTCTTGTGGCACAACGATGGGCAGTCGTGCAGCTGCTCCATGTGCAACGAATCATGGATGCTCTCTTGAAACRTTTAACAGGACATGTGCCCAGTTAAACCAGTGGGCTCAGAACAGCGTGAGCATGCCATGATCACAAYGGATTTCAAGAAACATAACTCCTTCAGCACCAAGCAAATGGGAGACACAGAGGTTATTAGTGTTGATTTGTGTGCAGTCTTCCAAAGTGCTAGCTACAGTAGGCACAACAGCTGCAAGTCAGGCAAGCCAACCCTGAACATCCATCTCCCCTCTATCTTTTAGGGAAGCGACATCACAGCTTATTAGGGTCATATACTGGCATCTTAAAAGGAGGCCCAACATTTGCCCCCTACCAAAAGGAGCAGCGTGGAACCAGCCTGATCTTTAATACTGAGCTCCAGGAGATGAGACACATCCCCAGACACCATGTTATGGGGTGCTGGCTGCTTTTTAATCTCCAGGGACATGACTCCATAAACAAAGAGCTACAGCCTAAAAAAAATCACCCAGTCTACTTCCGGCCATCAGTTGGTGCTGTAACCACTATCACCGTATTAGTCTCCAGGCTGGACATTATTCCTCGTATAATATACTGTGATTCTAATACTTAGATAAACGTTTGCTCTGAAGTCCATTCAGATGGACTGCAAACCATTCTTCTCCCTCTGCCTGTGTTGGGTTCCTAAGACATTTGCTCCAGGATTTTTTTTTTTTTTAAGTACCAAGAGTCCTGAATTCCTACCTCTCCCTCTTTTCACTTAGGTGCTAGGGTCTCAGGCATTTTTCCAATTTAGAGTGAGGAGATCTTCCAGTGCAGCCACATTTACCAATTCAGAGTTACTGCTGCTTGCTAACGCAGCGGCAGAGAGGTGACCTTTTGCTGGACAGCGGTCCACCGGCTTCCTATTTAACTCTGCTCTACCCTCCCGTAGATTGCAGTAAAGGTTTGTGATTACTGCTTTGTGAAGTAGAGAGAAATGGCTTGCACAAAGACTGGGGTACTTCAGTGGCAGGGAGGTTAGAAGAGTCAGGATCCTCAAATGCCTAGAGCMATCTTCTGCCCTAGTACCTTGCTGCTTCCAGTCAACATGGTCGGTACTAGTTCCTGGACCATCCAAGCTGCCAGCATCAGGCAAGGAGTTTTGTTAGGAATTCCTGAGCCTTATCCACTGGGAAATACTGTTCTCATCCCAATTCCTTTCCTTTGTTTAGAAGTGAACTAAGCCTTGACTAAGGAAGCCTGTCTCTTCTTCACAWATCTCAAGCTTCCTGCAGCCAAGGTGCACCCAGTTCCAGCCCTGGAGGTGGGTAGAAGATTCCCTGCACCTCTTCTGTTGCAGAGGATACAATGGCACTCAAGCAGAGCCAGTTTCTTGAAATGGATAAACACATGAGAAATGCTATTGCGGCCAGGAAAGCGATGGATTGTCACCAGCATGGGTTCAACTCCTTTGGAGTCACTCTGCAGAGATGTTGAGCCCCCCTTTTAGCCAAGCCCTGCAGTAGGAAAAGCTTGGCTCCTGAAGGACTCTCCTGTCTCTCCTTAGATATGTATCTTCCCACTGCCCTATGCTGGTTACACGCAAAGCCCAGCCCAATCAGTTTATCCCCAATTCCAAAGCAGCATCTATCACATAACATCAAGTCAGAGCAGGCATACAGCCATCTGCACAATCTAAGCAGCATCAATCCACCTTCTTGGTTCTGGGGAAACTCTGTGGCCAGGAAAAATTCACTCAGGTCCATCAGACCGAGGGAAACAAAACCAAAGCAAAGGATGTCACCCAATCCTCCCAGCAGGCAGCAAGCCTGGTTCCAATGTTCAACTGGACAAGGGAGGAAAGGAAACCGAATCCAGACCAGARTGGAGAGCTAGGGAGAACTTTCCTCCACCTGCTCCCCCAAAATCCTCCTTGACCCAGCAAGATGATAGCAGCATGTTCAGAGTTTCTGGTTACTGGTTTGAGAAACCAGCCGCTGTTGCATCAGACCGAGTATTTCAGACGTACACTTTCCCCTCTTGGTCACTTTATGTTTTCCGTACATTCCAGTTATAATCTGGATTATTTTTCTGTTCTAATGACCTATCCAGGGGTGACCGGTGATCGAGGGGTGACTTGGAATCATGAGGGGATTTCTGAGATGGGGGTGAGCGAGGGTCCGACACTGCAGGGTGAGGTGGAGGAAGAGGCTGTTTATAATCTCCCGATTTGTCTGTGTGGAAGGACCGGTAATGGTCCGAAGGTCCTTGGCCATGGTATCCCATGGGCGGCCTATGATCAGACATCCGTCGGAAATCCTGCTGGTGGTAATTCTGAGGCCTGAACTCATCAGATCGTCGACGCTTGGAATCATGATGGTGCCTGGAAAGAGAAGATAAATGAATGGAGACTGGTTCCCTGTGGTGTTAATACAGCCCTCCCCTTTCCAAGGTACCAAAAGATGAGTATTTCTGTCCCTGGACATCACAGTTAARCAAGTTCATAGCCCTAGAAAAGGCTGATAAACTACTAGTAAACCACACCTCCATGTTTACCTATCAGGCTAATCTAGTTGCTTGCAAACCACTTTATCTATTGCTGCATGGCATGCATAAGCAGCTTCTAGCAAGGAGCAGATGGCATACAGCACAAAGGAAGGAGCAAAGTCATGGTGCCTGGCTGGGACTGCAGCGAAAGGGGAACATCATCACCTAGCTGAGATCTACCAGGAGGACAYGGAATCTTGCTGCAGCCCAAGCCTGAAACAATTAGATGCTACAGCAGAACGAAAGCCTTGCCCAGCAACAGTCACTGACAACCCAAAAGAACAAACTCAACTCTGCAGGCAAACACAACTGACCTTGCCTTTAATGGCAAGCCCAAACAGTACTGTTACTGCCAACAATCCTACGTATCACTGAGCTGCTGCTGACAAGGGTCAAAGGGTCTAAGATCAGGCAGGCCACTGGCCTAACATGGCTAAGATAGGCCAGTTTCTGCACTCCTGGGCCACTTTTGTTGGCCTCACACAACTAGTGAACTTTTGTTTTTCACTGTGTGACTCTAGGCTGACACTCAAACTCCCAATGTCGAATCCACAGCCTATCTCCCTCTGCCACCTGCCTGCCCCAAGGAAAGCTGCCTGGGGGCATTGCTGCAAACTCTTCCCAGGCTTCTTAAGATGAACGAAGAATCACCTGTCGTAATAATCTCGGTGGCCTCTATGGTCTCGGTCACTGTTGTACTGTTCATAGGGCCTCTTGCGGGAGAGGTTATTTGGTCTGTAGTTCCCAGAGCTTCGATGGGGCTCTCCACGAGATCGGCGATCCCCATAGTGGTGATCTTTGTACCAGTGCTGTTCGTACTGGTGGTGCCGCTCCCCGCCCCACACCTGGTTGCTGTTGCCGCCATAGTTGAACTTTCGATCTCTCTGCCAGTCTCCTCGATCTGCAATGAGGAAAGCACAGACAACAATTTTCTATTACTTCATTTAAGTCTATTACTTCTTTGCTGAATTCTCAAAGAAATAAGAACAGTTTACTGACTGCAGCACCTTTTACAATTTTTGCGACTATCACTGTGTTCCTTTAGCCTTCTCCTCCCTTAACTATGTGGACACAATTTTATTCTTTGAATTTCTTTATCATTATTCTAGCCAATCTTCTTCTGTCCTGTTCTTATGCTCTCTTCATCACTGCATGATAATGTTTTCTAGTCCAGCAATAAAGTGAAAATACATGTTCTGTCCCATCATCTTGTTATATTCATCTTTTCCAGCAAGAGATCTATGTCTTTAAACCTGACCAGACCCCAGTTCTGGAAGATTTGTGCCCAGAACCCAACAGCCATTAGGTTAGGAGGGACAGCTTTCTCCAGTTTCCCAGTGCAGCACTCACCTGTGTTGCTGAAATGTCTCTTGTTGGGATGGCCATAGYTGTCACGCGGATGCCCATGCATTTGCTGCTGGGCATGGGAAGGGGGCATGTGGAGCTTCTGGGAATGAGGATTGTGAGGCACGTGAGACTGAGACATCACAGAATCGCGACTGGAGCCTGATGGCTCTGGGCGGAACGGCTTCTTCATGCCAGACATGTCCTCCTTCTTCTTCTGCTCCTGCTAGGCACAAGGGAGAGGGTCACATCTTGATTGCTTTTYCAGCAAAAGATTATGTGAGCAATGGTCTTGTCTGTCACGCTCTGGACTTGCCTGGACATTCCCTGCACGATGGGCCACCTGCTTTCTTCATGAGRTTTTTGTGAATTAACTCTGCCCAAGAGTGAAACCAATGGCCATGGTGCAAGTTTAGGGGAGGACAAGCACAATTTTGCCCCCACAGCTCCACTTCTATATCCTCTCTTTAAGGGGCAGTACCCCCCAGTCTTTTCATTGTCACGGTCAACTCAACATTATGGATCACATCAAGCAATGCTTTTTCTTGGTTAAAATAGCCAGGGTAAAATAACAAAGGTGACCAAYGTCCTTAGACGAGAGAGGAAAAATTCCACGTAAAAGAGGAGATATAAACAACCAGGGTTGTTTGGATTTTAACACTATTACAGCATGCCAACGACAATAAAGAAAGTCCGTGATAAAGGGAAGGTATGTATCAACATTTTCAAGTGTTAAAAAGAGCATAAAAATATATTCTGGAAAGCACAGGGTCAGAGCAGTGCTACTGAACTTTGCAGGGGAAAACAGGTCTTGGTTTCTGACTCAAAGCTTTACAAGTAGGTCGTCAAATTCACAAGAGTCCTGCTGGGACCAGAGCAAGGAGCAACTGCAATAACACAATTCCCACAAGTAAAGCTAGGGCAAAGAAGAGCAGGAAGAACTCTGAGCTTCATGATTTATTTCTCACTAAGAGAGCACACATCACATCTCACCTCCTCTTCCTGCGATCTTTTCTTATGAGCCATCTTGTAGAGTTTATGCAGCTTTCTGGCATCAAATTCTGTGAACTTTGACACAAATATCCATAGGTTCCTGGAAGGACATTAACATTTTCTGTTAATTGCCAAAGGAACATTTTAACTGCCATTTTCCTCACTAGTCTTCTAAAAACAGTTGGTGAAGTTCCTCCAGCAGATGACCTAGCTGTACCTACCCAAACCACTGTGTTGCCACTCCTTGGGGGGAAGCAGAACTTCTCATAGTTAAGATTCCTACCCAGAGGTACCTCCCATTCAAACACAGAGTGCAAGAGCATCCATCCCAGCACTGAAGAGCTCAGAYCAGATAAGACCAAGGATGGGAAAAATGAAATTATCCCCTATACTTTACTGACTGGGAACCAATGGACAGAAACAGTACGTAAGGTCTTACGGTCAGTTTCTGACCAAGCTGAGAATCAAGCCCAGGACTCTTACCTACAGTTTGGCAGCTCAACTAGAAAGTTGCCTTTTCTCTAAAACATTCTCAGGCTTTACACTATGACGACTCCTAAGTGCCTGCAATATAGTAGGGGCTGTAAGGAGGAGAGTGGAGGAGATGGATCTCCTTTATCCCATACAGGAAACTGTCAAAGATAATAAAACAAGGGCATGCTGAAGAGAAAGAGCCTGTAGCTCATTTGGCCTTTGATCGTTACACTGGGAAGACTTAAAATCCAATAGCCTCTTCACCACTGACATGTTTGCTTACTTTCTGTAAWCACTAAGCAGGGAAGCTTTCAGCTTCCCATCTCTGGTTGCAGTATCATGCCTAGGGCTAACCCGTAGTTCAGAGACTTCTTCCCAGCTCTGAACACGCAGAAGTACCCTGTGCTTTGTCTACACAGGGGATGAACTGTTGCTTTCCAACCAACATCAGAGCAGTTCCACCTTCAGCAGAAAACTTTCTCCTTCCAGTTCAGGAGAGGATGTTCCACGATCTTTTGAACTGAGCTCCTCAGAGTAAAATAAAGGGTTTTGCACTGGTTGAACAAAACTAATAGAAATTAATTTAAGCGAAAGCAGCACAATACTCTGATGCAGACAAAACCCTTGCCTGAGACTGGTCAAGGACTGAATGGACTAGGGAATGCAACACTTCTTTCACAAGAAAGTGTTAATAAGAGCAAAACACCACACTGAAATAAAACCCAGCAGTCTCTGGTACATTTTTAAAATATCACAAATCAGTCAAAGAAAACAAAACAATTCCTTACCTTCTCCACAGCTTGATATGATCCTGGTCAGTGTAAGCTTTAAGGCACTCAGAGATGCGGTCCCCGATTTTTAGGAGGCAGTTGCGTGTGTGCTCCAGCTGTTCTTGAACCGTCAGTCCCTTGTCAGGCTTATCTAGTTGCTTCAATGCTTTCTTTACTGGTCTCATTCTTTCCTTGCACTTGAACAAGCAACAAAGAGCAGAACGTGATTCATTTGGCTTAGGGCTCTACACTCTGTTCTCTTGTTAACCAGACAGAGCTGGAAAAAGTTCATTAGCATGAGGTATTAGCTTTATCTGACTGCTAGGCAAGGAGAAATCAGCTGTGAAAACAGCAATTTGTTAGACACGGTACATAAAATTCAGAGAAGATGAGTCTCCCCATTTCCACTGCCCTCCTTCTAGAGGTGAACGACCTGCCTCACAAACAGTAAACGCATGTAGCCTGCTTGCCACGGCACGCAGGGAAGCATAACCAAGCATTTGCATGTCGAACAGCCCCAGCTGAAGGAGCGTTCACTCAATAACCTCCCTGTCCATCCAAATCTGTGTTTGTTTTAATCTCTTGCTTTTACTGAAACTGGGAGACATGAGACGAAAGCACCGTCTTTTTCTGCGTGCATGAACACTTTACACAGACAGTAAATTAGACATGTCTCCTGCCTGACTGGCTCTTTCATACACACCAGAGGGAAAACTAAAGAAAAACACAGAACCTGCAGGCCTAAATTTCAAAATTACAGACTGGATTTTTTGAACAGACAAGATTGAGTCTTCTGCCCCTCCCTCTGCAAGCCAGGCTGAGGAAAGTCTATCTTGACAACTTCTACTAAAAACCTATTTTCACAGCAAACTGTGCAGATATGTTTCTTACAGGAGCGTTTACAAAGTTAGAGAAGTTCCTGCAGCTCAGACAACTYCGTAACAACTACAGCCACACATTGTCACCCTCAGGAACCCTCCTATGTTCCCCTGCCTAGCACAGTCCCAGAAGCTCCTTGGTTTTTGTGGGAGAGACACTGACACAAAAGGGTACAGGGTCATCTTTAACAAAGGGTTGTGAAATGAGCAGTAGAAAATTCTCAGCTGAAGGCAGAGAGCCCTTCAGCATATTACATTGGTATGCTGTCCTCCCCTGCATCCCTGGCAGAGGGAAGGATGAACGTGCTTTAGAATGCAAGGCAAAATTTTCAAGAGAGTGATTCAAATCCTTAAGAGTGCAACTGATTTAGCAAATTAGGGGCTGGAAGAGCTTTGGTACTTCTTCCAGTTGAGGTGCCACTGACAGCACCACAGAAGAGTCTGGTGGGCAAGTCTTGTACAGGKTTTTTTTGTGATGCTTTCTAACTGGCCAGAGGGAATCACAGTAGAGCCTGAGGAAGGGCTCTGCCCCTTCCAGAGTGAGATGTATGGATTAGTGCTGAGCACTTACACATGGCCTTGGATAACGCGCAAGCAAACTCTGGCTATCCTGCTGGGATTCTCTGTTACTGTCTCCCTGTCTCCCCAGGAAAATACTCACTATGCTGAATGTTTCTTGGTCCAGATCATCGTCCTCATCTTCTCCAATGGGGATTGGTTCACTCCCTGCTGTAATGTGGACGGGACCTTGAGATCTCTTCCCTTTGCTTCCAGATTTGGTTTCACCACTTTTAGGCTTTAAAAGGACAAGTTATAAACATCACACAGTAAGCCATACTGTAGGATCTTAAGTGATCCAACAACTTCACACTATTGTTACTGGCAGTTCTCAAAACCCGGGCACTGCTCCCACAGCTTTCCTCCCAAGATCTCAAACTGTTTTGCCGTAATACCTCTGTTTAGCTTTATGTCATCCCTGAAGGAGCACAGGAAAGTCAGAGCCAACATTTTGGACATGAATATGATGCTTATATTTACACACAGAAAAATCAACTTTGAGGACTTGGAAGCAAGATGCAACCTCAAATCATGGCCTGGTAAGTGTAAATTTTGACCTATATGACTTAATTATGGTCAAAGTCCTTTAGAGTCAAGGCAAAAATCACTGGAAAGCAMACTTTCCCCTACATATGAAATAAAGCTTAGTTTGTACTTATGACCTCAATGTCAAAACACATTGGGCATACAGTATATATTCTGTTCTTTAGACAKATACCTCAGGTAATTTTTATAGAGCCTTTTGCCTCTCTTTGTTTGAACCCAGCCAAAGGGCAAACATACCCACAATTCAAGGGACATTTTAGTCCATAACACAGCGCTTGTGTTGAAACATTCATTCTACTGAGTCCTCAACAGCCACAATGACAACTCACAGTCCTAATAGTTTAGGTAGTTGGATTATTCTAGGTGAATTTAAATTAGAGAGGAACACAGACAAGTAGCTGTCAACTCCATAATAAATCACAGCTGAACATTGCTTTGAACTGAGCGCTCCAGGCTCTTCTTCCTTTCTTCCCTAACATCAACTATTCTGTCATAGAACTGACTTTAAAACACAGCTGTCCTGAGACAGTCTTGATAAAGCTTGAGGAATGAGAGAAGAAAGGGAGAGATTTAGGACATACTGCCTTTTCTTCACACCAAGAAATTCAGTGGACCTGGAAAAAGGTTAATACCTCACCCCATGGTGCTTCACTGATGTCTCTTCTTACATGGCCTTTAATAAATCACAAGTCTCATGGCTTGCCCTTCTGATCAGGACTTTCCCCATGTCTTAGACTACTCGTAATAGTATCGCATACCTTTTCTTTCTTTTCTTTTGTCTTCTTTTTCTCTTTATCACTTTCCTTTTCCTTCTTAGTGGTTGTCTGTTTCTCCTTGTTCTCTTTGTTCTCTTTCTTCTTCTGTTTCTTTTTCACTGGGCTTTTTTCCAAGCCATCCTCCTAGAAAAGCAATCGCAGCACTGTCAAGGTTGGAGTCCCTCTCCTCACATACACCTTCTCCCATAAAACTTGCACCCATGAAAAGCAGATTTTTGAGGTCCATCCAAATTTGCCTGCACACCTAATAACCAGACAGCAGCCCATACACCCAACCCTTAACAGAAGGGCATAGAAATYAGACCTGCCCCAATCTGTAACTAACTGACAAACTCCAAACAAGCACTGCTTTCCTATGCTAGCTGCACTAGAGAACACTCAGTAACTACCCGTAAGGTAGATACTGATCAGAGCATGAACAAAAAGCCTTAGGTTATAAGCCAAACCACTCAAAGAGAGCAGCTTTTCTAAGCAACAGCATGACCTTGGTGAACTCCAACTTCACCACTGGCTGACGTACTGAAAAGRAGAGGGAAACAATTCTTTCTTTCCTTTTTAAGGCCAAAGGACTTTGTCTTAAGACAACCTTTCCTCCAAGCCAATATACAGATGTGCGTGGCTATTCTAGGATCCACTAGAAACACTTAAGAGTGCGAACTCAAAAGAGGGGGTGAAGAAGGTCCCTCTCAGCCTAACAGCCGAATATACCCTCCTGTGAGCACTCCTGTGGGAATGCACTCTGTAGCTTCCTAAAAATCTACAGAGCACTTGTAATAGGTGCTTTCAAGCTGAGTTTATGTAGCAACACCATAGCCCACCAAGTCAACTCACCTTGACTTCACCCTCTTCTGACTGGTTGTCTGAATGCCGAGGAGAGGAGAGTTCATTCCCGTGCTCATCTTTGACTTTGGGAGCCTTGTTCTCTTTCTTTACCCGTGGTTTCCTCTTCTTCAACTTGCCCTGGATAAAACACAGAACAAGTCAGAGCAAGCAAGGAGCTCTAGCTGCTTCCTGGAGACATACCCCATGTCATCAACATCTCATGAACAGCTGCAGGTCGTGCAGAATGGCAGGAAGTCTGAAGTGCCCCAGGAAAGCCTAGTGGGTCACGTATGAAATTAGATGATCACATTTCAGCCAGAAGCAGAACCTGCCTGTGAGATCCGAGGGGCCAAAGGAATATCCCAAACATCTRCAAACTGGTACATACAAAATGATGATGCTCAGGTGACAGGGCAGAAAGCTACCCGATTCCCACYGTCACCAGGTATTTCATGTATTATTTAACAGAACACATAATGGCACAACTTCCAAGTGAGAGAAACAGAAGATAGAATATATTCAAAACACATATTCCAGGCCAAGTTATGCCCTGTCTCTAGAGCTCAAAGTACCCCTTACTGGAGATTCAGAGAGTAGTCAACAATCAGCTTTGTTTATTCCATTATTTTTCAAAACCTTTTTAAAATTGCAGTGGTATACACTGCTCAAAAATAGCTGGATAAACAGGCACGACCATTCCCTGTTTTCCTGCAGTGGTTTGTACATAAAGCACACTGAGTTTGCACAGTCCTATTTTCTCAGGAAATTTAATTTAGGATTAGTGAGTCATGCTGAAGTCCATCAATTAGTGTAGTGATTATCTGTCCTCTACCAATTATCATTTCAGTATCACAGTGTRATCAGACCACACACAAATCCAGAGTCTTTCATGCAGAAGTTATTCAGTGAGCTGGGAATATAGTCTATCCTGCCTCCCACCATCAACCAACCATTCACTCTGGAATCCCCAAAATAAAGTAGSTATGTCCTCACCTCTTCCCCATCTTTCATGTTTTCTTTCTTGTCCAGATCTTTCTTCAGCAGTTTCAGTAGATAATCAACCCGGGTCTGGAGCTGTTTTCCCTGAGGTTTCTTATCTGTCTCAACTGGTAGGATCTTTGATACAAAGGAAAAAAAAAAAAAAGAAAAAAGAAACAACACCCATATGCACCTATCAGACCTCAACAGGAAGAGATAGGCATTAACAGCATTCCCTCCAGGTCAGCAAAGGGCTGGAGATGCTGCATTTTCTGGAGAAACTGGAAGGCTTAAGCATTTCTTCCAGGCCCAAAGAGATTCCACAGACTCTGCTTGTCTTYGCCCTTAGGAAAGCTCCTAGCAGCTACAAGGATCCCTACTCTTGGGCTCTCATTGGAGTGAAAGGACCCCATGGGAGCACTCTACATGCTCAAGAATCTTTCTAATGATCATGGAAAAACTATAAAAGAACTTGTAAAATATTCTGGGAGTTTGCATTGCAAAATCGAGTTCACTCTGCATCTTGACACACCAGATTTGTTTGTGACAGCCTTGTCACAGCAAGCTGGTCTCCTCAGGTAGTCTGAGGCATTGCTACAGTAATGATACAGCCAGAGAATGTTTATTGGAAAACAAGGCTGCCACTTGGTGAACAGTTTCTCAGCTTGCCATTTGGTGGCATGTCTCAGGCAATTGTTTCCATTGTGAATGGCCTTTGGACCTCATGTTGGAAGGCTCTTAGCCACAGTCCAATCTTTTCTAAAAGCACTAGAGGGGATGTCATGAGAATGCAGTGTGCTGGCAGCAAAGCTGATTTTTAAAGAGCCCCGGTGTTCCCCAGCCCTCTGCTGAAAGTCCACTGTCTTTCCACTGTGCTGTCACAACAGCTGGTGGCTTATTTTTAACCGTGGATCACTTCAACGTGGCCCCCATAAACAGTTCTTATGGGAACGGCTGAGGGATGGAGGAACTAAATGGAGGCTTTCCAGCTGGCTTTGCTGTCCTAGCCAAACATTCATGTAACTATACCCTCAGAGTTAACATAGACCAATCATGACATAACAGCATCAGATCTGTGAAAAACTCTTTGCACACAGAGATTCAAACTCAAACCTTTGTGAGATGCTCAAGGAAACATCAAGTCATGATTATGCAATGCAGCCTCTGTACTATGCACGTAACCACATGTCAGTATTACCATTTTCCTCCTGCATCATTTCAGTATGGTTCATATGGCACCATTCAGAGAAAATTTACTGCCAATCAAACAACATAACTCTGCTTTCCATCAGCATGCAGCATTCCACAGAGGTCACTGTTTTCCTCGTTATTATTCATTATTATTTTTGGAGGGCTTACAAACACAAACATCTGGTTCAGGGACAAATCAAACATGTTCTCTATGAACACTGTCATGGACCCAATGCAAGCAACATGCAAAGCAACCTACCTTATCTGATAACTTCAACTCCGGATCTGTTTTAATTAGCTCCCAGTTTCCATAACCATGCTCGTAAATTCCCACTAACAAGCGAGAATCCTCCTCCACTCCCCAGTCTACATCAAAATGGGCAGCTTTGACACGGCACGTCAGGCGGTACCTGAAGGCATTTCAAACATGAGCTACTTTTAATGCTCCAGGGGGTAAAGCAAATCCACATATCTAGGCTAGTCCCTTTCCACCACAAAATCCAAATTCCCTGAGCCTCTTTTTGCATTGCCTGCTCAGCCATTCAAACTCACTTCTTCCTTTCCTCTGGGTCTGTGGGGATGGATTTATGCAGCATTTCAAACTCTTCTTCATGCTGGATGATGGATTTCACATTGACTTGGACACCAGAKATCTTGATAGTAGGACCTCTTCTTTTCCCAGGTCCTTTCCCTGTTCAACAACAAGTATGCCAACTTAGAGCACTCTTACAGAAAAAATGGTCTCTGGGAAAAAGTCTGGAGGCAGAAAACACCACCTTGCCCATAATCTCTTATCTCTTTTTTAAATATAAATCTGTCTGCTAAGGTGGGTCCAAAAGTGAATCAGCTTTCACTAAGTTGCTTAGTTCTGCAATCTGAACACTCCTCGGATCCTTCTCGTTAAACTACATCTAAGTACACTGGAGCCGTTGCTTCAGGAGTTTTGTTCAGCTACAATAGGCAGACATGCAGCTGGAAATCCAGTGCAGACCTCTACATGTCCAAACCATGCTGCTTCCTAGAAACCTACAGCACAGGACAGTTATATATAGAGTGGCTGACAACAACAGCTTGGGGGATTGTTAATTGTGGACCCTGCTCTGCCATGGAGTACAGAGCACCAGTTTAACTCCCAGTCCCAGAAGCAGTTAGAATATATTCTGGTTGCCTTGTGGCATTAAATAAGCTGATAGCTTCATCCTCTCCCTGGAAAACTCATGTTTAGTAGACACTAATGCACCAAAACAGCACTCTCCAGCTTGAATAGAAGACCTGTGAGTTTCTCTCCGTTGGTGACAGCTGTGTGGCAGAGACAAGGTAGTTTAAGTGTGTGCTTACTCTTCAGCTTTAAGTTGCCATGTTGCATGTCACCCCATTCAGCAAGGGAATGGTCTCATCAGCTCCAAGAAACGTCCCCCAAAGCATTGCAACAGCAGCACACAAACCTCTTGCTTACCTTCACCTGGATTTTCTTTCAGCTGCTCCTCGTATTCTTGCATTGCTGACACACAGCTGTTGTGGATGAGTTCCCCTAACCGTTTCAAATCAGCTACAGACTTATCCACCAGCTCAGCATCCCGGGCAATACACTCCAGCCTAGAAAAAGGGGGAAAAAATTGAAAATTTTGTTCTTGATATACCACATCTCTGCCCAGACACTCCCTGAGCAATCTTTTCACAGCTTTTAATAATCAATTTTGCACTGCTTTCTGCTGAAACACAGCTCTCCATTTCATTGCCTGCTGCGGGCAGAATTTACTCATGCCCAAACTCCCCAGGTACCTACTCTGCATGGATACAAGACAAYGCTCAAGTGCAGAGTCTAAGACTGCAGGTAAAGAAAACCTGGGCCAGTACAGACTCTTAATACGGAGCTTTTGCTCAGTGGACAGGCAGACACTGTGTCCCATCTCCTCTTACAACATTGCTGCATGGCTGCGCAATGCTTCTCAAAAAGCCCCAGCATTGCCTGTCACAGACCTGTGGGGATGTGTAGACCCCAGCTGCGCTGTTACTGCACTCAACCACCAGCCTGAGCCACAGACATGCAGAACACGTGTGAACATAAGAAGCCTGCGTGACTGGAATCRGGGCAGCAAACAAGACAGTTTTAGTTTGTTCTGTGGCCTAACAAGTGCAGTACAGTGCAGAGGTAGCACAACAGACCCAACTGTTTGGATTTCCTGCTGTTGAAGCAAAGGTGTGAACTGTTTGTCTTGGGAGCAACCGGCTCTCGCTCCGACTGCCCAGTGTTTGTTTACGCCTTTCAGTTCTGCRTTAACTCCATTTAGTAACAGTCAAAAGCTGACATCTGCTGTTCTTCTAGCTTGACTGGAACTAGTCATGCCAAAACTCATGCCCAAACCTTCTGTTTTCCAACAGAAGAGCACAACCAGCTGAGAAAACAAGGTCATTTCTCAGACTACCTAACACAGGGATTGCAGCCTCAGCTTGAAGAACTTAGTAAAGACTACCACTTTCTAGGCCTGCCTAGGCACTACTTCTGTGTTCAGGGACTATACGATAGCAAACTTCTCAGGCTTTATGCTGTTTGAGGAGTTTGTGTGTACTGCAGCGCTCAGAAACACATCATCCCCCATGATAACCCTCTGGAGCCAGGAYAGGACTTACCGTTCAAGAGGCAGTCCAAACTTCTTATAAGCCTTGATAAACCTAAGCAAAAAAAGAAACCAGAAACTAAAGCAACAGCTGTAAAAAAAAAAGCGGCTTCAGTATCACAAATACATTTGAACATGTTAGTTACATCCTGCCCTGTGATCAACCTGGAATTACCCAGTGATATAGCTAACAATCACTCAGGACTGGAAAGCTTAATTCACTAACCCCCACAAAGAGTTTTGTGATCTCTGCTGGAGAAGAGCACAGTATTATTGTGAATTCTGGATGTTTGGCAGGTGAGAAAACAGAAGAGAGTTGTATATTTAGTGTAAAAACATGAAAAAGTCTTGGCTCACACCATAATTAACTTCATTTTTCCAAGGAGAAAAGCAGTGCTAAATCAACGTCATTAGTAATTTTAACTCTCAAGCTGTCAGTGTAACAACCCATCACAGAACAGTCAAATATGGAGCAATCCATCAGAGGTTTGCAGGCAAGGATTTATTTTTAAGTCGTATTTTTTATTGTGAAAATCACTGCTATGGCTAAAACACAGCTTTAGGGTAAGAATCAGACACCTTTGCTGTGACTGAACAACACCTTACACTGGCAGTAGACCAAATTGCTTCAGCTATAGATTATTTTTAAACAAATATTAATTCCCTTCCCCCCCCCATCTTGTGCTCTTTCAGCCTCCTTCTGTTAGCATACAACAACCTACACATTTGTTATAGTTTAGTGTAACATCTCCTTCCTTCTCTATGGTTTCAGGGCTGGGTATGGGGCAGCCACCACAGTGTGAGAAATCTGACAATCTCCTATTTAAAAATACACCAGCTCTAAGACGAAGAGAGACTCAAGGAAAATTCACAAAGCCCCCTTGGCTGAACCTCTGGGTAGAGCTGTAAGACAAAGACCTTTGGGAAAGGCTTAGGGATTAGAGGATATGAGGGGAAAAAAAAACAATGCTGTGAAATCCAGCCTCTCAACTGACTCRAGGGACACAGTGCAGAAAAGGATATGTTACTACTCTGGTCAGCTGGACCACTTCTTCTCATGGGATTATATTGCCAGACAGAGCCTGCCTCCCACTGAACTTAAATCAACAGGACTACTGCCAGAAAAATATCAGAATATACATATATATACCCTCAGCCTCTCCAGCTCTGTATCTCATGACAGCTCAGCTCTCTCATGTGTGATACGGAATTAGATCAAACCACTCAGCCCAGTAAGGGTACTTACAATGAAGATTAAATTTAGGATGGAACCAGTCTCACTGCAACCTGACTAAAGACAATCCAGTTCACTTTGCACAGACCTGAATGTCAAGGTCATCAGCTGGCAGCAGAATTAATTATACAAAYGTGCAGAAGAAACATTAACTCTCCCCCGTCTCTGTTTAGAAATGGTCTCAACAACACATGCAAGATTCACTGAGCAATTTACCAAGATAAAATGTTTTGCGAGAAAATGACCCCAGGCAGTTAACTCTGAATGTGAGAAGTTGTCCCAATGAACCAGCTTCACCAAAACCACCGTGTTTATAGCTGAACACCTCCTAGATTAACTTGGGGTTTTCTCCATCTGCATGGGAATTCTAAATTTGTTTTCTGAACAGTCTTTGGCACTCAGCACTCACCTCCTGATTTCAGCATCAGTAAATCCTTCCACAGTATCCTTCCTAACACTCCGCGGGCGTCCCCTGCGCTTCGGCCTCTTCTCGTCATCAGTATCGTCAGTCTCGCTTTCTGATCCAGATGATCTCTGAAGTCTTCTCTTAGTTTCTGCATCTGATTCGCTATCATTTGTCTGAGCCTGTATGTACCCAAAAGACAGCAGTAAGTAACGAGTGCTAGTCTGCCAACACTTCCCAGCCCTCCCGTGCACTGGTACTATTTGATGTTGAGACTCTGTAATTGGCATCTCTTCCTGAAGATGCAGAAGCCCACATCACCTACCCAAGGAGGCTGGATACTCTTGCAGTTTCTGCCTAGCTAAGGCTTCAGCGCAGCTGGCCATCCTCCCTTTACAGCCTTCCAGTCAACAGGTTCACAATCATGTTTTGCTTTACTAAGGTATAAGACGCATCAAAACACACTGATTTTCCATGGTTTTGTTCCATATTTGCTTAAGCTCCTTGATTGCTGGGGTGTTTGAAAACCAGAAGGATACCTCAGAAGTGAATCTGTAGTGATCAGATACAAAATATCCTCCTTCTCTCTAGTTTTCACTTTAATATTTTTCCACAACTTATCACAAACAGGAAACTGCCCCTCAAAGTCTCATGTCCAGTAGTTTCCTTGCACATTCTGATTTCTGTTAGATTTAGGCAGATGATACTACTTTAAAAAATGAACTCGAGAAGAAACTCTCTTTTGCCTGCAAGAGCCAGGTTTAGGCAAAAACAGGCCAGGCAGTTACAGAGTGAAAGGAAAGAAATAGCCACAAGAGAGCATAAATTGCAGTAAAATCTGCCTTACGTAGTTGGATATTTTGCCCTGTGCTCACTACAGATTCTCTTTATTTTGTCTATTAACACAAGATGAGTTGGGCCAGATCCAGCCTGTGCCCTTACACTGCATTACAGAGCATGGGCCAATGCACGATGCCAGTAACAGACCGACGTGCTACCTCTGTGCTTTCTTCTGAACCAATTTTGGAGGAGGGAAAGCAGGCCTCAGACAACAAGAATGCTTCCCTCAAATATTGCCTTTGTCAGCTCTCACCACCTGCCTCTCAGCACCTCRAGACAGGCTGTACCTTTTTAGTCGAGCTCCGGATCCTAGGCAGCATGTAGATCTCCTCCAATTCTTTCTGCCTCTCTTCCTCCTCCACCTTCTTCCTCTGCTCCTCCGGAATGATATCATCCCAGTCCTTCTGAGACCTCTCATCCAGCTCTGTCTCTTCCTCTTCCATGGTTGCAAAGTTTGCCACCTTTTATAAGCAAAAAGAACACTTTTAGAAATTTTCTCCCCTGGCAAGAATACCCCAGAGCTGTCAGCGACRCCTCAGCTTCTTCCCCACAGGAATTTTGCCAACATTTTCATAATTATTTTATAACTGAACTCCATGTCAATCCATTCCTGGTTCCTTGTCATGTCTTTGGGCTAACAGATCCTGAGGAAGTACGTGCAGTTTAAGAAGTACTGCCAAGCCTTTCTCAGTTGCTGCTTTTGTTTCCAAATTTGGTAAGGTCTGTATTTTATTCACAGCTTTCAAGACCACTTACAATCAAATATCCACCAAATAGACATAACTCCTMAAAAAGCTGCTTTGTGCAGACTGTCTCTTAGCTAGCCGAATTTGTCCTGTCCATCACCGACCATACCTATACGGCAAGACGCGGGGAAYGCTCTGGACCACCACATTCCCATATCCCCTATGGACCAAAGCTCTGTACCTTGAACTGTGAGAGCAGTTCATCAGTGGCGCTGGTGGACACTTCATTCTCTCGCGTTTCAGCCAGACGCAAAATCTCATCGATGTCCATCTCCTACCAGTCAGAAAGAAAGAATGATAAAGCTGGAGGGTGCCAAGTGCAGGAAGAAATAGGAGATTAAGAAAGGTGTTGTAAACGTGAGAGCTAAATATTCGTTACACTGATACGAGCTGAGTAAAGGAGTGCAAATATCTGCAGGGTGTCACCACCAAGGCAGAGATGAACTATCTCAAGCAGGACAAGAGACTATAAATACAGGTGATGGGTTAGAAGAAAAGGAGTATCAAGGCTGAGCAGCAGGAAAAAWTTTCCAGATCATGAGATGTATTAACTGTGCATTGTTTCCCTTGAGGGAAGCTCTATTACTTGGGCCATTAAGAGAGTTCATTCAAAGTGCTCAATACTGAACTGTCAAGCAACGCTGCAATCAGGCAGGTGACAGTGACCTATTCAACTTCAACTGTGCTGACTCCTGCATTTCGATGAGAACAACCCAAAAAAGGGATGCTGAAGTGGTGCTCAGAGGAGTCAGGGAGAAGAGCTTTCAACTGGCCATGCTCTAACTAATGAATCCTACAGATTCAAGGGACTCTCTTGGTGACATTTACTATTTAACCTGCAGCAARAGGGCTCTTCAAAAACCTTGGTCCCTTAAGCCCACAGCTCTCTTCCTTCAGTTTCTTTGGGCGCACAGGTGCCCTATTCACTGACCTGCTCTCTCATACACAAGGCAAGCACAAAGAGAGAGTAAACACAGACAATCCCTGACACAGACCTGCTGAGGACTACAAACAGCCATGTTATTTCAATTTCAAAGTACCTGAGGCTCTGACTCTTCCCCTTCAAGCTCCTTGAATAGATCTTCAGCTCCAAACTTCAGAATAGCTGTCAGCTCCTCTTTGTTGAAAGGATTTGAGCTGCAAAAAGAAGGGATCATGAAAATGATGAGTTTGGACCTGTTAAGCCAGCTCTGCTACAGCACAAAGCCATTTCTTTCCTAATTAAAACAAGGAGTATGTTTTTTTTTTATGTAGCACTAAAAGAGTTTTCACTCCATCTCTCATCTCTTTCCTGCTTGAGTACAGACTACTGTAAAGGCAGCAACCTCCATCTTTGAGCCAGATTAGTGGAAGCTCCCATCATTTTTCAGGGTTCTGCTCTGTACTCTAACAATTGAATAAATATTTGGAGATATCAGAGGGATGATGTTGGCTTTGCTACACGTCATATCTGATGCTTCTGCCTTCTGCTACAGTCACTTACTTGGATCGCCCAGAGTTGTTGTCCAGAACAGTCCGGCCAGTGGTGTCCATACGCTGAATTACCAAATGATCCAGGACCATTTTCTTCTTGGCCCTCTCAATGATCTCCTCCTCTACTGTACCTTTTGTGACCAGCCGGTAAATATTCACCTAAAGGGTAAGAAAAGAACAAAGCTATTTCCTGGACCTGAACATGCTTTGCTGACACAACGATGCATCACCAAGTTGTTTCCCAGGAGACTGGTCTCCTGACATGGTCTCTTCAGGCACAGATGTGTCTTTTTAGACTAAAAACGAGTACTTTTTTTTTTTTATATATATATATATATCTCAGGGGGTCTGGTTAAAGATAGACTGGTTAACACTGAACTTGTAGTATGTGTAAGGATAGCATAAAAATCTTATGAAACAATCACTCTACATCCAAACCAGCACCACACCTTTCACAGATATAATAATAAAATCTCAATAAAGATGGTTGTTGTACTTTATTTTTTTCCACGGTAAGAAAGAACTGTGATTGCTCTGGCTGGCTTCTTGGTCTGGAACCATCCCAGGACCAAAAGCCAACAAAAAACCCTGGCATCTAGCAATTTTGGGCTCATTCTGCCTTTTGGCTTTTAAATGAATTTCCCTTGAGCAGGGGGGTACTCTCTGGAGTCAAGATTGGAGGTAAAAAGACGTCTTCAGAAGCTCTGGTGAGGTAAGCCTTCACACTGGCTACGCTAAATGTACCTGCTGAAGATGTAAAGAAAAAGCCGTAGGTAACTCTTCTCACCTGCTTCTTTTGTCCAATTCGGTGAGCCCGGGCCTGAGCCTGAAGATCATTTTGGGGGTTCCAGTCAGAGTCAAAGATAACAACAGTATCAGCAGAGGCCAGATTAATACCCAGTCCTCCAGCTCGCGTTGACAGTAAGAAACAGAAGTCCTGGAAAAAAAAACCACAAAAATCAGCTTGTAACTATGGACATAACAGTGGCCTCAAAGGTATGCAAGGAAATGGATGGAAGCTACGTTGTATGTGTATTTCTTCACAATGCAGAAAAAAGGAGTTTCTTCCCCCACTGTTCATTTTGGCAGGTCTCCTACCACTGGTCTTTAAGCCAAAGGACAAGGTGATGTAGTGCTGGCAGGCAGAAGCTGGTGACAGGGATGAAAGGTGTGCTATTCCCGGTGCGCRTGGCTGTGGGCAGGGGAACACAAACAGGGCAAGGGCTCCTTGGAGTCGCTTCTGAAGGTCAGACCACACTGCCCACCACCTACAACTGGAGATAACCCATGCTCTTTTTGCTGTCTGAAGTCTGCTGAGGGTGAGACCAGCTTCAAACACAGGCTGTTGGAATCATGGCGCAAGGGAATGGGAGACGGCCAGGACTTCTGAGCCCTCGCAAGTGTCTCCAGGAGAGGAGAAAGGGCTGTTTCTATAGACAGTCTTGCATACCTGCCCTTTTCTCTGCCATCTGCACTGCTGTCTTTTTCACTTTGTTACCCTTCGTGCTGCCATGAAGCACCCAGCTATGTCTCCTCCTGTGTCAGCCAGGAATCCCCCTCACCCAGACATTTGGAGTGAGGATGGATATTTATCATGACTGGGCTGACCATGGTGTAAAACAAGTGCCTTGCACCAGTCACTGTGAGTCAGCAAGTAAGCCCAAACAAGAGGCTTTCGATGCCCTCTCCTATTCATCCTCTAGTCTTTCCAAATCAGACTGCACTGCCTGACCACACTTAAAATTTCCCTTTTACCTCCGTCACTTCAGATACAAAAACAGCTTCAGGCCAGAAGAGTCTTTAAGCAACTGCCTTGTTCTCAAGGTTAAGGGGAGAGAATTTCTAAATTCTAATTCTTCTCAGGCTCTTTTGGGCCATTCTGCAGATCTGAATTTCAGGCCTGTCCTTTGGATGTGGGAGATTTTAAATAAGCAATACAGACAGCTGCAAAACCCGCTACATCTGCRTCTTTAAAAGTATCTGGGGTCCTGTAAAAAGAAATGGACTGGACTAATCCCCTTTTGGCAGTCACAGTCTGCAGCTCGGCCATAAACACCCACTGCTTGGGCATCCCACCCAGACCCCCGCCGAGGCAGGCGCTGCCCGCGCGCAGGAAAGCCCCAGCTGCTGTACCTCAGAGCCGTCGGCGTTGAAGTGGTCCAGCGCCTGCTTTCGGATCTCCCCTTTGATTGAGCCGTCCAAGCGCTGGAAAAATCAACAATAATGATAGAAGAGAGAAGGTAAAGGAGCCCTGAGGAACTGTTGCACCCAACTTCTGGGAGCCCTACAGCCTCCTGCCCTGCCTCTAGCCTGGAATATTTAATCATTAAAAATAACCGCCAATTAAAAATAACTGCACTGCTTTAACCTGCTGCGCTGCGAGGGCRGGAGGGGAAGTATGTTTAGGCGACAGTCACAGTGGGTGACACTGCAGCTCTCATTACAGGCTCCCAGCCAGGGTCTCTTTATTTGCTATCCTCTCCTCAGGGTTTATCAACAGATCGAGGCCAAAGTAGGGGCCTGTTGGAGGAAGGGTTTTGCAGAGATAGGGCTGTATTGACTCAGGTCTTGTTTGCTGGAAATGTGCTCCTCAAASCAACCTTCAGGCACTAGCACCAAGAAAACAAACAGCAAGAAAGCTGGCAAGGCAGCCTAAGTCAGATGGAAACAAGCTGCACACTACCCACTAGCCTCTACAACCACAGGAGATGCGGATATCAGCATGCTCTGAAGAGTGYTGGGGAGCCAACAAGGGGAAGCCAGTTCCAGTGCCGAGAGCTCTCTGCACAAACCAACCCGCTGTTAGAAGCAGAGATGTTTGCACCCGAAGGCTTTTACCATGCATGCGTCAGTTAGCTACACAGCTCATAGGTAAAATGCRTTTCTATTATACAAATTAATACCCATCAATACACATTTAAATCCATTGTACACGATTCTCCCCTCCTTTAAACACTCACTTTATCAACAGCAGTACTCAAGCTGCTATAATACTTCATCTGTAACTCTAAAAGGACATTATCCCTACTTTACAGAAGGAAACATCTACAAAGAGAGAAGTACTGTGCCCAAGAGACAGCACCACATACAGAATGAGGGGGCCCATGTTCTCATCTGGTTTCTGCCTTCTATACCTTCCCTTTCTTGAGTGCCACACTGAAATGAAGGAAATTCCTAATTCCCACCRGTGTATTTCAGTAAGTGCCACCTGCAATCCCAGCCATGAGCCTCTGGGAAACCAAGTGACTCCTGTTACCCAGGCTCCACTGCATTTTCTTGAACTAGCAAGTCAACCCATAGACAATATTTTCCCCATTGACATTTCTCACCTGAAAAGGGTAGTGCTTGATAGTCAGGTATTCTGCCAAGATGTCCAGCATCCTCACCATCTGAGAGAAGATCAGCACTCTGTTGCCCCTCTCACGCAGCCTAGTCAGCAGTTTGTCCAAGAGAATTAGCTTTCCACTGCTCCTGATCAGAGACTGAAGAAGTAACAGTCATTCCAGCTGATGCTTTCCAACCTTACCCGTACACAGAAACCTTGCAGAGATCCAGTTCTTTCAGGATCATGCTTCTCCCATACCTCTCTAATCAAATCATCTGGATTTACACAGTGAAAGCCACAGGTAAAATAAATCATCCAAGACAGATCTTACACTGCATGCACCTCCTACTCTAGATGGCCGCAACACGCTGCCTGCAGTGGAAAGGGAGGGCAGGAGATTCAATGACTCAGCTGTGAGGACTATTTCCAATGGAAAGAAGCAGCAGAAGCTAAGCTTTGCCAGATCTTATTTTGGTGGGAGGAAGGAGAAAGCTGAAGAAAAAAGTGGTAACCAAAGGCACTGCCCACCTGGAGGGTCTCAAGGCCATTTTCCCTCTCGTTTTCCTCAGGAGGTTTGATAAGGTAACAGTGGTTGCAGCACTTTTTCAATTCCATCACAATGTTAAGGAAACCAGAGGTGCTGCCCCTTGTTCCCTTTGAAAGAGCCTTGTAGTTTCTTGTCAAAATCCACCTATACGCAGGAAATTAAAAAGCTCAAATCATTTCACAGTACAGAGCGGGCATGCTGGAGCCTGAGAGAAAAACACCTTCAGCAACTTCTTGTTCAGGCATCAATCTCACCCACCACCTTTATTTCCCTTCATCTATTCTATATGAAATGGCTTTCTTYTCCTTACTAGGAACAACCCTGATCTTACTTTTCCTCTTGATACTAGTACTTTCCAACATTAATTGGCACCAATATTTTGTGGGGAAMTTTACTCTCCCAGTGAAGATAGGGCCCCTACCCTGCAGGGCTGGCCAGCCAGAAAGTATCACTCTTAAAAAGTAAGACCAGTGGCCTGGAGATGGGCAACATGAGAGAAAGATGCCACATAACCTTAAATTACCACTGGGAAGCCCCTGATACTACAGGAGATGGCTGTCACACTGCATTTAGAAGGACACAGGATACTGAATTGCATTCACAAGGCACATAGAAAGATGTGCCCATTTCTACTGGCACTGCCATCCACTTAGTAAACAACTCACTTGTAATACTGCTTCTGCAAGGCAGACATTTCCACGCGGAGGATCTGCTCCACTTTGGCTGGCAAAGATTTCTCCACATCCTTCTTCACTCTGCGTAGGAGAAATGGTTCCAGGACTTTGTGAAGGCTCTGGTAACCATTCTCTCTACCTTTCCCGTGATCCTCTTCAAAATCCTCCCAGAACTCAAACCTAGCAAYAGAAATGAGGAGCAGAGAGGGATCAGAGAATCTCTGGGTTAGCACATTACACAGGAKCTGATAGATCAGCTCACACCACACAACAAGGTAACAAATCATCAATTTCTGGGAGATAAAATAGGGGATAAAAAGTTCCTTCTACTCTGGGTAATCAAACACGCTTGTGGCAAAGCAGAAATTCCTTGGGTTTAGGTACTTTCCGAGTATCTTATCTTTGAGCTCCACTGCTCCGCACTAAGTCCTAAGACTGACAATTCCAGGTTATTCAGCAACCTGTTGTGCTGTCTCCAGCCAGTGTTTGTATAGCCGTAGTTTCTGAATTTTCCACAGACCCTTCCCTAAGCAAGGTTCTGACAACTAGACTTTGTTTTATACTGCTCTGAAGGCTCCTTCATTTTGGAAGGGCTCTGAAGGCTCCTTCATTTTGGAGTGTCTGTTTTTTCTAACAGCCCCTTTGAAATGTGAAAATCTGCTTTTCTCCTCTACTCATTAGATGTTCAATATTTCCTTCCTTCTTTTCATGATCCAGTAAAAACAAAAAGAAACTGGAGGAGGATTTTATTTTAATTATTTTTTTCCCCAGTCAAGCATCATTTTGGTGAGTCTTGGGGCATGCTTATTTTAGTCTTAGCAATGGGTATGGTCCATTTTGTTTTAAAGAAAATATTTGTTTTAATGTCAACACACAATCAGCTAGACAGTGCTATCCTCAAGCAATACTCTCAGAGACTGCCATAAAACGGCTGGTGAGGACTGCTGAACCGCAGTGTACTGGAAACCTCAGAAATGACTGAGATGATTGCTTGAAACAGAAGTTTAGCTCTTTCAAGATGGCTCTAAAACAGCAGACAGATTTGAAAGACATGTATCAGGTTTCTCCATTCAATTTGCTGCCAGAAACGCAGCTTGTATTAGTCACTTAACCTCTGYTTTTTCCCATCACTGTCTGTTTCCCCCCTACACTGCTCTAACTCCACTGAGCTTAATTCAGGGATTTCTGCCCTTCTAAACTGCCTCAGGTCTATTTGATGGACAAGAATGGACACACAGAGATATTTTCTGAAGGACTCGRAAGGACACTTACTTCTCTGGCATGATGAAGTGCAGCAGGGACCAAAGCTCCTTGAGGGAATTTTGAAGTGGGGTGCCTGTGATCAGCAGCCTGTGGTTGGACTTGAAATCAATCAAAGTTTTGTACAGCAAAGAGTCATCATTTTTCAGCCGATGGGCTTCATCCACGCCTAGAAAGGCCCAGTTAATACTTCCCAAAACAGCCTGAAAGAAAAGGAAGAAATAACACAGGTCCCAAGAAGACACTGGGTCAGATGAGCCTCACCACACTGCATATGCTCCCTTTTTATGGCCAGAAARGACTGCAAGGTGCAAGCTCCAGGGTGTCCTGCTCCAACCTCAATATTGGACCAACCAAAGAAGCTGGACTGCAAGAGCTTCTTGCTAACAAACTTTTGGGACCACGATGCCCACAACAGTTTGTTTCCCCCTAAAGAAAAGGTGAAAATTACCATGCTGTATAATGCTCAACATATCTGAATGGCCTTTCAGCAAGAACACCAATTTTAAGCCACCATTTCTTTCTCCAGAAAGTACAGTCCTCCTCTAGCCCCTGAGTSTGCTCTCTCTCCATGCCTGCAGGGTCCTGCTATGTGCATTAACTCCACCAGAGTGGTGGGAGCAGCAGCACTAGCCCAGCAGATGAACAAGCCTGAAAAGCTAAGAATCACAGCTCCCAGGTTCCCTTTTTCTTCTAAGCTCTCTGTTTTCACCCAGGACTCAGTGATGCACTGTCAAGGTGATGAGCACCTCTAACCAGACAGATTTCTCCTATCCAAGTGTAAAACAAAAAAAAAAACAGATTCACTCTGTTCACCCTGTGGCCAGCAGTTCAGTGCTTGTTCTCTTCACTAGCCCAAACTAAAYGAGGCAAAATCCAGCTACTGTCCTGCCTTCTGTCTTTTAAGTACATAAAGTAACACAACTGTCATGGTACAATAGTGAAAACACTACAAGGGGTGTCCTGCAKTCCCTCAACACCACTGCCAAGCAAAAGCAAATAGGAGCTATACATTCTCCAATGGCACAAAGGAAACACAGTTAAAACCCATCAGTTGGAGGCTGGYTTCCCTCTTTGCAAGCCAGACTTCCAGAGGAGTCTAAATAAAACACCTTTGACCATTACCTACCTTATCCTTGAGAAGGATCTCATACGTTGTGATAAGTGCATTGAATTTCAACCTTTTAGACTGAGAGTGGATCCACTCATATTCACGTATCTGAGAGAGGAAACAAGTGTTAACTTCAACCAATGCTGTTCCAGGGAAAGAGTTAACTATCATTATTTCAGTAAAGCTGTAGCCAGAGATTCCAACCAAGATCAAACTATTGTTCAGTGTGCTACATGATGAAATCAGTGTGCCCAAGGAGCAGCTCCCTTCAGTGCCTACATGGSTCAACTGCCCTTACACAAGTAAGAAAATAAGTTCAAACAACTTGTTCTAGTGACATTACTCATCATTTATCAGAAGAACGCATCATCTCAGTACCAACATCATCAGAATCACAACATTTGTGGACCTCATTGTTCAAGCAAGCAGAACAAAGAAATGAGGCAAACACTTCTTCTGCACTGCTGCAATCTTCCCTGCAGCCCAGCGCAGTAGTGGATTTCCAGACTCCACGAGGAAAGCCAGTACTCCTGTGCTGCCTCAAAGGGGCAAGCTAAAGCAGAGAAGACTCTGCAGTAGTGAGTTAAATCCAAGCGCTCAGTTATACCATCTCGGTCTGCCCACAGTGCTATCAGTTGGCCTCTCCAGAAGACAGTACATTACATACACTGTCTATCAGACAGAAGCTGATGCCTTGCACCCAACTGCTCTATTGCACCCAACTGCTCTACCAAACCCCATACACTTTGCTTCTTCATTACGCACCATGTTCCTGCTCATAAGGTCTCCGATGTAAACAACGACATTTATCTCGGGTGCCCACACTTCAAACTCTCTCTGCCATGAGGTCAGAGTCGACAAGGGCACCACCACCAGGAAAGGGCCATACAGCTGATGCTGATGGAAGAGGTATGACAGGAAGGATATTGTCTGAATAGTCTTCCCCAGGCCCATTTCATCAGCCAGGATCACGCTGTTGTTCCTGAGAAGGAAGAAAAAAAACTGTAAATCCTGCTTGCGTACAAGTTTGCACCGCTACTGATTTAGTGTGCATGAGCATGAGCAACAATCAATGACAAAGACATAAAGGGAACAATGCAAAAAAACTCATCCAAATACTGCTGAGTGGATCCTAGCAGCATCCAGACTGTATCTGGCAAAATASCTTTTAAAAAGAAACAGACTATAAACACTCCAAACAGGTAACCAAAGGCAAAGGGAGCAGAATGTCACTGGCCTAGTTTAGAAGGACATTTCTCAAAGACTTCAAGGATCGTGTAGCATGTTGAGACAGAAACAGGCCTTTTTGTTCAGTTAGGGCAGTGCAACATCAGGGCTGATACATCCTAGGCCTATACAACAGCCTATATATATATACTATTATATACTGCAAAATGTAACCAGATCAAGGCAGGGGAAATGTTTTTTGTTTCATGCAGGATTTAAGTTCATGCTTTGGACAGTTCCTGTWTACCATATCTGTAACACAGCTGCACCTGGTAACATTCAAAATCCTTCAAGCTGCAGAATCAGGCCAGGTAAAGACCTCACTGGAGAACAAGAGGGCCAGACCTTACTGGGACAAAAGTAGGAGACACAAAGCACGAATGTGGCCTGTTCATGCTGCTGACCAGAGCATCACATAGCATCCATACATACTTGCACCATGAATGAGCGAGCCAGTTGAGGCCTTCCAGCTGGTAATCTCGCAGCTCCAGGTTCTCACCACCAATATAAGAAGGCTGTTTCTTCAAGGCAACAAACCTAGGTCTCTGCTTCAACACCTGAAAAAGATGAGTCCGTAAGCCCGTTCAAGACAATAACAAGGTAAGACTGAAAACGCAATGAAAAAAACATGCATATCTGTTTATCAATCAATATCCATTCACATTTTTCTGGTCAATGCTAGTGTCTGCATTTTAGACAACCACTCAGCAGTGCTCCAGTCCACCCTCATCGGCAACGGTCGATAGCAGGCATGTTTTGTCTGCTTGCCCTCAGCTCTGACGATCAGGGCTGTGAGTCCTCCTAAGAGTGCTGTACGTAACCCACATTAGATAGAACGGCTCTCGCTTTCTTTTTGTCCATGGTTTTTCTCCTATTTTCTCCATCCCCCTCCTGCACTGTATCAGCATCTTGGAGGTTTCTTCTTTTCCTATGCTGGGTTTTTTATTCAGCTAGAAATAAAACTTCGTATTTCTCCAGCACCTCCTGCTGAGGACCATGAAGCACTCAAAGGATTAAGCCCCCCACTCCCCAAGGGAACATAATGTTCTCATTGTATACAGTGTAAATAAAACCAAAGGGGTTCACATCTCTACCTAAAGCACTGTACARTAACAGTGGTGTAAAAGGACGAGAAAAGACATTCTCTGAAATTCATCCTTGAAAAAATTTCACGTTCCCACTATCTGTACGATCACTACCCAGTCTGAAGAAACCCAGAAACAGGAGAGAAACGAGCAAACCTTGCAGTCTCGRGTTGGAATAGTTTTGGAGTTGTTACGATTGTTGAAGCTGTCAATGCAGTGCTGAAATTTCTTGCTTATCAGAGCCTCATCTTCCCAGCTGCATTCTGCATAGGGCAGCCCCATCCACTTACAGAGGTATTCAGGRTCATTTGAGGATATTTTGCGACTGTTTGCTGCAAAGCATGCAAAAAAGCCCAACCCTGAGCAACTGTGGTTCYGTGGCTGAACCGCACGCGTGGTTCACCAGGACAGTTTGTACCACTCGTACAACCACAAGACAGGTCTCAACCAATGGGAAAAGTTGAGGGGTCAAAAAAAAGGGCTCCTTTACCTGGGAACTCAGAATGTCCTGTGGCAGACTTGTTGGTCTTCACAGCTGTATTTAGAGACAGGAGGGAAGAAAGGGTTTACCACGCTGGCAGCCAGCAGGGGGAGCAGAGCAGACAGTCTGTCATCTCCACGCACCGCATACATTTTTTGATAAAAAATATTATGGAAATGGGTAAAACAATTAAACAAGCCTAATTCCCAAAGCAACTAGATGTTAACACCTCTGACCAACATTACTGGTGTGCTTACTAAGTCCCACTTTTATTTTTAATAAGAAATCATGAATTCTAACTCCTGAGCAGCCCTGCAGCCTAACCATATCCTTAACCACAACATCACGGAAAGTGGTCGTCCAGCAGCCAGGTCTATACTGCTATCACATCAGTCCTTTGGATGGAGGATGTAAGAACTTTAGCAGCAGCTCTAAGTTCAATGTTGCTTTATATGCGCTATCCCATACTGCAGGTGGGATCACCAAGGAAGGTGAAGGTAAGTGACTGACTAATAATGCTTGCAGATGCAAATACGTAAACCCAGATTTCTAGTGTTTAATCCCTAAATTTCACATGTAACAATATGTGACACCAGTTTCATTCCCCAGGGGTACTGGGGGACAAGAAGAAGTAGTCATATACCCATTCTGCTGTTCTCAAAAATTAAAATTATCAAATTTTACTTTTCCCCTTCGGAAGAGTGTTCTGTTCACTTACCAATTACTCTCTCCACTATTTGATACTGTTTGTTCAACTCTGAAGCTAGCTCTTGCTGGCAATTGAAATATTCCACATCTTCAGGTGATACCTTGGCCAGCCTTGATGCAAAAGAAAAAAAAATAAACCAAAACAAAAAAAAAAGCAGATATAATTCTGTAATGCCATACAATGCTCACTGAGATCACATATTCAAATTCTACTTTGCTATACAGTTCTGCGAGTCAGTCAAGTCTCTGGAGCAGTCTACCGCTTATCTGACATATTTCTTCAAGCTTCTATAAATTCTTCCCATTACTCGGAAGCAAACGTCATAGATGTTCATATTCTCTCCCTGTTAGATGGCTCTTTATTCTGCTGCAAGAATCAGTTTCAAAATCAGAATCAAGTGATCAGGGTTTAGAAGCTGCTACTCTAAATTCATCAGTTGGGAAACACACTGTATCTCCCTTTACAGTTCTTGGGGAAGTCAAAAATAAACTGATAAAAAAATCGCATGTAGAATAGCCCATAATTCCTTTCAGCAAGGCTGCTTTGATGCAGCCYGCAAAACAAAATTTAACAGCCTGCCCTGCAATGAGCCCCATTTTCCAACACAGCTGCCTAGTCCAGCATGCAAGGTTTCACTGCTGCCTGAGAGCCTTCATGCCACCTCCTGGGCAAGGTGCATCTATGCATCGTTTCCTTGTTGTCAGCTACCCCAATTCTTAAGCCTGGAAACTGGCAATATTCTGGATTTCTGCTTCTTCTCTGTCTTTCAGCAATATCATGGTCACAGACATTATTCTTACAAGGGGGATGTTCATCAGCAGACAAAGATACAGGTCTTGTGCACTGAAAACAGTTGTCTTGGATGAAATATAGTGTGCAAGAAGAAATCAAAGGTTTCAGTCCTGACTATGTACAGCTCTGGCTAAAAGAGATTCTCCCAAGGCCAAATCGCTGGCTGAAGTGAAGCATACCATTGCTTGATCTCCTCCTCTTTTTTCTTGAAGTTTTCTAGTTTTTTCAGGCCCTTCACCTTCTGCTGCTGCAGGGACTCTTCACTTTCCCACGTACTATGGATGTATGACCAGCCTTTCCATTTGATCAGGTACTGAACTTCTCCCTCATCCTTTTCAGGGTCAAAGTCAGCACTTGGGTTGCCATTGGCTTCAGTTGCATACACTGTGGTGGAAGCACCAGTGGCTGCAAAAGAAATCAGGCTGCAGTTGATACCTTTGTCAACAAGCACTGGACATGAACTGCATTAGAGAAGGGTTATTTTCCACTATATCCTTTTTGGTAGCACAAAGGACATCCTACAGATTCTTCGACTCTGAGACAGGCAAACAAAAGTTTTCCATACAACAGAATCTTTTAAAATCTATTGTAAATGCCTTTTCTTTAAATATCACTCAGAGGTCTCTTGAAAATGTTCGAGACCATTCAGTTTTACAATAACACTTTTGTAAGAGTATGAGAACAAAACATCCACTTTACTTCCATCACTGCTTTGTCAATGGAGCTATGAACACTGACTCTACTGGAAAATCTATTTCATCTTTCAAAGAGAAGAAAAGCAAGAGCTCACAGAACGAATGCAGCTTTAAAATGCACACATGCTAAAAGAAAGTTGCCAAGCACATAAATTTGATGTTTAAGATTTTCAATGCTAGATTTTACAAAAGCTTCTAGAAAACATAAATAAGAGGCAAACAGGAAAGAATGAAGAGCACTAAAATAACATTGGGCCTCACTGGAGGATTCCAAGTTGCAAAAGCATTGCACCAGCTCAACAGAGCGCATAACTGAAATCAGAAATAAAGGCTTTTTCCAGAACTACACACCTCCTTTCTTTCCAAGCCTGATGTCCAAGACTTTTTCAATAGTTTCACTGTTGTCCTGCTGTTCATCAGCTCCTTCCCCAGTCATCTCTATCAGGTCATCAGAATCGGTCTCAAAATCATCATCTTCTTTGTAACTGAGCAAGATCAAAACCAAACTGATAAAAAGCTCTTGACTTCTCCTAGCCCAGAAATACACAGAATAGCATAGGATGGAGCACTTATCCTAGGGTGCAGTGCATGTTCAGCACATGAATTTCTTAAGTCTGCCATTCAGTCTTGGTCCCCAAGCCACACAGACAGCTTCACCATATTAGACTAATACTTCATATACCACCTCTGAAAACAGCTAACACCAGATGCTTCACAAGGAGGTGGAAAAATCCCTGCAGCAGAAGCAGTATAAGACCATCAACAGAAAAAGTCTCTTTTGTCCAGTGAAAGATTATTTTATATTTAACAGTGAAGGTTGCAGAGCACTGAAAGTGCCTACACTGCCCGAGGAACTGTGTCTCACCTATGATGAACATGCAGCCACAAAAAAACATCCTTTAAGTGGCTCTGTGCAAGTMCCTTATTAGGTTACTGCCAAAATATGGGAATGTATATTAGCAAATGGATAATGCTTTACTTCTACCATGTCTCAATACCCTGTCGCAAGGCATCACTTATTAGCTGCTCTCAGATGTTCTTTCCAGTTTGGCACAACTGCTCTTTCTCATTCGTTTCAGTCTGAAAGTTTACAATCCTTAACTCCAATTTAGAGTACTTCAGAAACACTAAGTAGATCTCCTCACACTTCCCTTAAGAGACTGGCAAATACTCCCCGCCCTACAGATCACAAAACAAGGTACAGAGAAGTCAGACGTTTGTAGCATGAATCTGTCAAAAAAACACACACATCTCAGCCCGTGGGTATCTACAGGATTGAGGAGGGTCTCCCTTTGGGGTCACATGGAGCATCAGTGATTTCAGCAATGAATTCAGCGAGCGCCCTCTTCCCCAGTCTGCCAGGGCTCATCAGCACGCAACCCCAAACTTCTTGATACCTGACATTTTTGGCTGCTCTGCGTCGMGTTTGTCTCTTAGGAGTCTCATCATCTTCATCATCGTCGTCGTCTTCAGATGAGTCTTGTTTCTTTCTCTTCTTCCCACGCTGGGGTTTGTGAGGCTTTTTAACACTGGTTTTGGCCACTGTTCTAAAATAAGTATTAACAAAAAGCTATTATAGAGCATATTTTACATAACGGCACATTTTAGCAAGTCTTCAAGAAAGCATGAACCTCAAGCATTAGGTTCGTAGAGATTTATTCTCCTCTAACTACCACGGAAACCACTACATCACTCACTGGAGCATGAAACGAGTAAATGAGAGAGCAAGCAAGGTCCACTGACTCAAAATCAAGAGTAAGGTCAAAGAAAAGGCTAATTTATAGGCAAATAGAGATTGCCTTTCCACCCCAACACAGCTAGAAAAGTTATACACAGTAGAAGACAGATTGACCCAACCACTCCCTACCTCCTTTGGACAGGTCTTCTTGCTTTAACTTTCTTCGGTTCAGGCTCACTCTCTGCGCTCGTACCTTGCTCCCCTCCATCTTCATCCTCTTCTTCACCAGAGACCTCTCTTTTCCACTTATTTCTATGGTCAGAAATAGGCAGTCATACTTCAGAAATAGGTCTACGGTCAGAAATAAGCAATCATACTTCAACACAAATGCTTGGCTAAGTACATATGCAAGCTAAATTAATGCTAGCAGGCCATAAATATGGGAAAAAGTTAAACACTGTAGTCTACTTGTTCAGGGTAACRTATTAGGGATTTTATGTTGTGATTCTCTGCTTTTAGGAGTGTGTCTCCATCACCTAGGTTTTAGTTATCATAGCTGCATTATTTCCTGACTGCGGTTCTTAAAAGGAGTATGTGGCACAGCTGTACTTCTTGCTACAAGATGGGCGAGTGCTCTGATTTATTTATTTTTCATTTTCACTTACGTATTTCTGAGGTGAGCTGGGAAAATCTTAAGGGTGGTTTCTATGYAAACAGACAAAATTTCTGGAAGGTGCTAAGCTTTCACTTGGGCAGGACAAGCCATAACACGCACACTTATATGATTGCCTTCTAACACCGAAAACAGAGCAGGAAGCCTCATGCCATTTAACTTTACGCAATTAAGTTTCAAGGTTTGAAGCCAAATCATCAATGGAAGGAAGCATGTTCCCTGTGGGCAACTCAGAGCAAAGTTTCAGCCCCTAAGGGTCCTTTGAAGGAGCCTTTCCTCCCTCCAAGTATGGGGGAACCCAGTGACTATTCCCTTTGCCTACAAGCAGTCAGTACTACCATAACCCTCACTGCCCTTTACCTTCCTTGTTTTGCACTAGCACATGAGACTGAATGAAAAAAATCAAATGACAAGAAACAGGTGTAAAATGCAGCAAAATGTGATGGTAAGTGAACACACTTATAGCAAATAAACATCTAAAATAATCTTTATGGGGAGTCTTTTATTTTATCAGAGAGCTAGATAGAAAAAGATAATAATTTGTCATTCTAATCTCCATTAACTAAAAAAGGTGGGTGGAGAGGAGAACTGGCGATTAAGTTATTTTAAGCATCTCTGAAGGAAGATAAATAACCTGATGGGGAAGTGGAAGACTGACAACAAAAATCTAACTTGTCTGGATTCCCCGTCACAAGCAGAGTGGAAAATAATAAGCAATAAAAAGGTTGGGAAATTATATCCATCTGTAGATCTACACTTCAGTTTTAATCATCCAAAATATTGTTACTGAAAACACTAATTTATTTTACAAGCTTTCCATGTTGTCAATGTCCCTCAGACAACGGAAAACTACTTTTCTGCAAAACAAAGTGAAACATAAAYGACGCCACTCAAAACCCTCTCCCTAGAAACTTACGTTTTTTTCATTTGTTTCTGACCTCTTCTTTTGGGGCTCTCATTTTCAGATTCGCTACTTGCCTTTAATTGAAAAGACAAAAAACAAAACAAAAAAACAAAAACAAAAAACAAAGTCAGGTTGTAGGCATTGCTCTGGATTGTCTCCTGAAGGAAGCAGCTGCAACGCACGCACGCGGTCCGAGCTCAGGAGCAGCCCGGCGGCTCTTTCCCTTGCAACGCTGGAATAACGCTTTGGTGCGACCAAGCCACGAGAGCGGCCAGCGAGCGGTCGCGGGGCTAACGCGACTGCTTTCTCAGCRTGAGCGAAGGTAACTCAGAAAGGCTGAAAAGCTCTTGTACAACATCTGTACTGGAGTCACTGAGCTCAGCTACGGCCTGCGCATCTCAGTACCAACCTCCCACAGCAGGCAGGTGCCACCGCAGTGGTGGCACCGGCCAGGCAGGCATTGTGCCCCTCTCCAGTGCATGCAGGACCCCAGGGATTACAAAACCACATGGCAAATTTGAGCCATCAAACCTTGCACACACAGGTCCGGGAGCTCTGCTGCTCCTAACTCGCCCTGCGAGGTGAGGTGAGTGTAACTTCTGCGTTACCCTTGGAACAAGGCAGAGTGACTTTGTGCTTTTTGGATACTCAGTACTTTCACACGTTCTGGAACTACTGTAAGGCTAAGGCTCAGCTATGTTACAAGGCTGTTAACAGAAAGTGCAGGGGCAGAATGTGTTTTCATGAATACCTATACTTGCCATTTCAATAGGATACCTGCAATATTTGTTTTGCTTTCTTTTTTTAAAGCTTAGTTGCTGTGGTTGCAGAAGGTCTAGCTTCTGCAGTCACACACATGCGTTATCTGTTTTCATTAGAGAAACTTCTCATAAGGAAGGAAATTTTCATAAAAAGACACTCTTTTTACAAGAGTGTCCTTGCTTTCCTGTTTTCTCCCTCCCCCCCCCCCAGCAAAAATAACTGATGAATTCACTTAGAATTGTGTTCTGCTGTTTTCACTCCTGTTAATCCTCCAGTCTCCATAATGTACCCCTGGCTAAATATATCTAGAGATACTTGAACTACTTGCTGTAGCATTTTAAATGTAGGTGTTATTAACTCCTAGAGGCTAAGATAACTAAAAAGTCTTGCAGACAACCCATTTTTAAATGAAAACTAGTCAGTCATGGAAACAGGTTATCAGAGAGAAACATTCCTACATGAACAGACGACTTCTCCTCACATACTTGCCATAGAAAACACCAATCAGCAGGGAGAAAGCCAAAGAAGCCAATATGAGATTTCTRAAATAGTATTATAATGATAGAAATAGCCTCAAAGCCTGCTTGCTCTATGCATCTTGCTCATTTGAAATCTTCTGCTTAATGTGACTTCTTCCTGCAGTATTGAGAAAGCCACCAAAAGCGACCCCAGCTTTAGCTCTGAGACTGTGTTCATCATTTGCACACTGGTACTTCAGTTTGCRCTTCCCGCACATCCACCTATCTTCTTCAAAACATGTAACAAAACTTACAACCCAGAGTTGCTAATACAAGATTTAAGTGAAATGGTGCTTGGTTAATGAGAAAAGCCAAGGTACTGGAGAGACAGCCCCTACACTTCTGTTTTTTTCCTGTATCCTCTCTTTCCATTTCCCAATTTCCCTTTCATCAGTGGAAATTCCCTTCTTGCTTCTGTGTTTCCATTAAAATAAACTGAAGTACTGGATGCCACATTAGACTAAAGCCTTTGCTCAATCTCACTGTGTTCTGGAGCGAGATTTACATGTGGCACAATAGCACCTTTTGTACTATAGCTTACTGTGAACCTGTGTTCATGTACCTATTTTTCTGTACTCTTAGACTAAGCATCCAGTAAGCAAACAACTGGCTAACAATTTTGAGAGTCCCACCTTGACATCGCAAGAGAAGCCTCCCATAGATTTCAGTTTTAAATAACAACATCTAACAATCTTCAATTTTCTTTTCATCTTTTGATCTCTTATCCACTTTCTATAGCATGCTGCTTTACCATTCAAATTTTGGAATATTTTTAAATACACATTTACTTTTTGCTGCCTTTTGGCAAATCATGAGTARCAAGAGATGGATTTTTCTTCTGCTCTGCGTTAGGGAAGATCAGATTTGGAGAAAACTAAATATGACCTTTGGCTCTTCCTGAAACTCTAACATCACCTCTTTGCCAAAATCCCACTTTTGGTGGTTCTAGTTCCTGACTCACGTTATTCTTCTTGCTCAGTCACTGTTTCTGCATAGCTGATGTTCATCTTTTAGTGTCTAATAATCCTTTGCTCACTCTTTCTGCCTTGAAAAAATTAACTTGTGATTCCAGCTCAGCTGCCTTCAGTTGTGTTTTTCAAAGACCCCATTGTCTCTTTTGGCCGCATGTCAAGCCCAGCTCTATCTCCTCTGACACAGCCAGTCCCCAGCCTGAGTCATCTGCCTGCCTTGTGCTCCCACATCCTCCTGCCTGGATGCCGGGAATTGCTGCAGCTGTGGCGTTGTGCACAGGAGCCCGGTGACTCAGCCTCCATCCTCGCCTACCACGCGCTCGCTTCTCCTCGCTGACTCCTTCTGGCATCCTGACTTCAGGCCGCCAGGCTCCAGCCCAGGGTGAAAAGCTGCTTCCTACCATTTTACACATGAATAATAATTAAAAAAAAGGGGGGGGGCATAAACATATTTTAGCAACCTCTTAATTCAGCTTAAGTCCATATTTGAGCTCCAGGCTGAGACTTGCTCAAATCAGCCCCAGGGTGGTATTTGCACCTCCACCCYGGACTCTACACAGCATAGAGCTTGTGCTTTTAACACCCTTGTATCAGTATAAACCCACAAGCTCTGGCTGGTCTCGAGTTCCTCAGTTAAGGAAGTAAAGATGGTAACTAGAGGCTGGGAGCATGCCAGCAGGCGAGGTCCTACCACAGGTCTGGTCTACCCTGCCGCCTGCCACAGTCATGAGGAGGCACACTGGTTGGGACAGCACGTGTACCTTKTATTTTAATAATGTCACCTCCCTGCACATCAAACTAAGCTGACAAAAACTCTCTCCTGTCTGCACCCAGGGGTTCTGTCAACTCAGTGACAGGTCAGCTGAACATTTTTCACTCTTGGAGCCTGCACGTCAACACTGGCAAAACTGCAGCACAGAGCAAGGCCCAGCATCTCTGGGGGTGCTTCTGCCACCTGAACAGCCAAAAGGAAGATGACTTTCCTTCCCCAGTTCCCACTTCCCCTACTAAACCTCCTGGCCTGTGCCCCTTAGGAGGTGCACCACAAATACACCTAACTTATCCCTATGCCACGCTTCCAGCTAGACTAGGAACCGGCCTTTCATGATTCATTTCCCACACCTCCAACTAATGGGATTAGTCTTCCTCTCCCTGATTCCTTCTGCCATTCAATTTATTCTCTCTCCTAACATTTAAAGAGGACACATTTTTACTAGATTAATTATGATGTATTTTACCATGGACCAACGCTATATGAAACACCCCGCTGAGAGACACACAGCAGCAGCTTTAAAACTGTAGTCCTCTAGTTCGTCCAAAGGTGTTCTCCCTGCCAGCCCAGGGCACGAGAAATGGAGACCTGGGCAGCAGGGCAYGGTCCAGACGGGCCTCTTGCACTCACACTGCACACTGGGAGAGATTAAAAATTGCTAAAACAGAGCCAAAACCATATTTCAGACTAAGGTCAAAATAAGGATTTGTTGATTTCAGGCTTAACAGAGGCCAAAGTCTAGCGTCAGCACTGAGAAATAACGAATGTCCCAGAATAGCTTTCCTGTTTCTTTAGCTCCGAGAGCCCTCTGGTTTTGACAAGGGCAGCTGTTTTGAACCGTTCCAGAAATGCTGGAGAATCTTAGCTCACCAGGTTAGTTTTCTTATATCTTCTCTCCCCTGGTAATACTGGAGGCGTTTGAACTTTCAGCAAAGATGTGAGAGAGAGCATTAATAAAAATGCTAATGTGCAAAACTTTTCTCTGCCAATAATAAACCCAAGCGTGTTCTGTGAGCACCTCTGGCACTTGACACGTGGCCCTTCTTTCACAGAACAGATGCACTTTGCCATTTCTTACTTATTCCAACCACAAATCATCCTTTTTATGGCAAAAAGATTACGTCTACCTTGTGCACGTTTATTTCTTGACTGCTTCAGAATAGCACCCGCTCTGAGTATCTCACTTCCCCTTACTAAAACCTGAGGCTGATTCATTAACTGCAAAGAGAAGGCAAGGGCAAGTACTGTTTTTAGTAAAAACTCACATGTGCTCCAGTTCCTGGAGACAGCTCTGGTCTTCTGAAACTCTTTATCATATGCAGAACTGCACTTTCACTTCCTCATCTCCTAGCCTACACCTCAAGCATTGATTAGAAATTTTCACCACCTCTGAGACTCAGAGACTTACACAACACATCTGATGGCCTCAACGCAGTTCCAGAAGGCAACGATTTCAAATACAAACGCAACCCTGCCTGAGCTGCTGTTCTCAGAGACTCCCCAAACATTAACCATCACCACCTACACACACACAATCTTCCCTGATCAGAGCAAGTCTGTGGGCAGCACGTGGGAAGGTCTGAAACGCTGCAATCTGGGTAACTCTCACTCTGAGGCTGCGATGCCGCCTGAGCAATGCTGTTCACCAATATCGCGGCGAAGGGAGTTATTATGGAAGAAAGTAGTTAAAGGCTCCTAGACTTTGTGCTGGAAGTCCCAAAGTGCCAGTGACAAGAGCAGGCCAATGAGCCACTGATGACAGGCTTAACCCTGAAAAGTAAAAAGCACTCTTAGGCGGTGCCCAGCACCAGGAATTCCTGCCACCTTCAGCAGGCACAAGGAGTGCTCAGCACCACGCAGGATCAAGCTGCGCTATTTCGTCCCCTGAGCATTTAGGTCTTCTAAAATCAAGACTTTCTATCTCCTGCTCTTTGTGAGGCCCCGGCACCGTGCTCCTGACATGTCACACCCTCCACCAGACTCTGCTGCAGATTGGAGTTGCCCTACAGGGATTGGTCAGTGCTGCATTGGGGGCAAAGAGGGAAAGGGGACCAATTTTGTCAGAGATATCTTTTTTGGCTTTGCTTTACATGATGGTGGGATTGGGTTTGTTCAAAGGATTTTTTTGTTTTTTACAATATTTTGTGGTATAGCAAAGTTTTCACATCTCAGATTTTTTTTAAAAAAAAACTTTATCGTACCTTAAGTAGTAGGAAATAAAGATATTGAAAAAAGAAAACAACATTTGCAAAACCACGTAATATTGTAAAACAAAAAAAGACGGGACTTACCTGAGCCCGCTACAGGGCACTGGGGTCTGCAGCGGAGGTCTGTGATGGGTGTGACATCGCCAGCACAGTACATGCTGGGGCATCGCACAGAGAGGCGGCCAGCGAGCCTGGGCTTTGCCGAACTTGAAAAGGAAAACAAAAGCTAAGTCAATGATGTGCTACGAGCCCCTTCCTAACCTGCTGCTATGCGGGACATCCAGCACAGGAGTCTGGGGCGGGGTCGAGGGAGAGCTGGGTGGTGGCACGGCGGGTGACGCCAAGTTTAAAAGATAAAGCGCCGGAGCAAGGAGCCGGAAACCGGGATTCTGCTCCTGGATTTGACGTGCGACTCTGACCGAGTCAGGTCCAGATTTACCAACCTGTGCGTGCACAACTGTCAGACAACCAAATGTGCATTTCAGCACCGATGAACAAATAGCCGGATCTTCAGAGAGCACCACTGGGCTCCAGTTCCTCTGAAAATCAGGCTACTTATTTTCAGATTCACTGAATCCACTGAACGCTGCACATTTTTGTGCCTACCTTTAAATGCCAAGGTGMAAAAGCCAAGCCCCTCTGTAGTTTACTTCCCCTCCTCTAATTACTCAACCTTCCTGAAAGTCTGAAGATGAAAAGTTCTATGCACAAAGCCTGTAAGATGTAAATGAAGGAAGCTACTCCCTAAATTTTCAGAAAAAAAGTTCTGGTAAATGGAGTAATTTAAAGGTTTATCTGCCCGGTTCTAACAACTGTCACATTCAATTGAAGCATAAAATACTCCCAATACTCAACCAAAGAAAAGTGACGGTTCATAAAGCTGAACACATAYGCAAATGCATTTATCACCGTGATCCATTCTGGGATGGACGGCAATGACTGTTTCACTCACTATAGTGAGGTGTTTCTCGGAAGTTTCCTTCATTCCTGGTTAGATTCATGTTGTTGTTGTTTTTTTCATTTTATATATATATATATATAT